>NC_090626.1:1127366-1130927 GCF_004359215.1 Bremia lactucae
GCATTGTGGACGTGAGAAGACTTATCTCACGATAAGTCGCGACTTCTTCTGGCCACCCCAGTGTGACTTTGTCCGCAAGTGCATACGCGCTTGCGAACTTTGTTCTCGAGTAAAGCCCAGTGCTTTGTCCCGAGCTCGTCACAACCTTTTCCTGTTCCGGTAGTGTTGGCAGTCAGTTTCTATGACCTTCGTATACGGATTGCCCGACGACGCCCACAAGGATAATGGGCTTCTTGAGTTTGTCATAGCTTGCTGAATTCCCGGAGTTGATCACAGCCAAAGGCTGTACTCGTGTCTTTGTTAACACGGCATTTTAACTCTATTGGTTCTTTGTGAATTTGTTTCAGATCGAGACCCTAAATTCACGGCGGAATTTGGCAATATGTGCTTATATCTTTTGGAACTCAATTAAAAATGTCATTTTCTGACCATCTTGAAACAGATGGTCGTACAAAACGTGCAAACCGTATCCACGAAATGATACTTGGGGATACATTTATTTTTTTCTTACGAGTTGGAGCGGTTCTTGCCGATGGTAGAATTTTGCCATCAAAAACTTAGTGCATGCTTCTACAAAGCATACACCATTATTCGTAAACGACTTACGTCCACGTTTACCCACCTTGTTTGACAGTGATTCAAAGAAGCGTTCAACAAGGAGCGCTTCTCGCCACTCGAGATCCATATCGAATGTGGAGGGGTGGAAATATCGGGTTCGCCTCGTTCGCCGAATCCATGTCAACACCGTGATTTGGATCACTTCCTCCGTTATTTACACGAGGACGATGATTACGAGCGATCCCGTCGTCGCGAGTTAGTGACGACAATCGGCGGTGTTTCTCGTCACTAGTTGGAAATCCGTGCATTTGCAACGGTTGATAAACTGGCGACGGAACGGACACATCAGTCCCTTCAAAATGAGGTAGTGAAAGCTTTTCAAAAGCTTTCGTCCTTTGAAGATACAGTTGAACGTCTGGTTCGTGGGAGCCAGTCTCTGGCCTTGTATCATGTTTTGTCTCGAAATCATTAGGCTTTGGTGGATGCCCTAGACTATTCCGGTTTAATTCGGAATCGGAAGAAGCATCGTTCTAATGGTAAGGGCAGAGACGCCCAACGATAAACAATGGATGCGTACACATTCTACGAAGCAGGCAATCACCTGCCGACTCGGTTTTATTTTTTGTTTTCAGTGCAACCGGTTTGCACTGCGTAGATGTTTACCTCCTCTTTAGTCAGAGCTCTATTGCTCTCACTTCTATCATCTTTTCGAATTTGAGACTTTCATCATCGTTATCAAAGTCAGCAATGGCGTTATTTTCTTACTGAGTTCGTCCATTTCAATGTTAAATAAATCAACATTGGTATCCTTCGTATTAACCTTTAAAGGCAATGCTTGATGAGCAAGAGCTAGAAAGCTCTTTGCTTGAGCTCATTCCCTCTCCTTGAATAAGAGTTAATCTTAATCAAGGTGAGTATACCCAAGGTTAATAACAACAATTCCAGTTGCAGTTGCTCAGGCAGCAATACGTCGATGGCGTAAGCCATTTCCGAAAAAACAGTGCATGCTTTGTAAAAGCAAGCACTGAATTCTTGGTAGCAAGTTCTACCATCCGCAAGAACTCACTCTAACTCGTAAAGGAGTGGACGTATTTGCGAAGAATCTCTTCAAGGATACGATTTGCGCGCTCCGCCTGACCATATTTTTCAAAATGGTCAAAAATTGACATTTTAACTGTGATTTAAGTAATTTGAACACAGATTATGAGTTTTAGGGTCTCGATCTGAGACCAGTTCAAGAAGTAACTCATGGAGTCGAAATATCGTGTCAACAAAGCCACTATCACGGCTAAAGGCTCTGATCGACTCCGGTACTGCAGCAAGATGTACCATTTTGCTATAAAGATCATTAAAAACAAGGATACCATTATTCTTGTGATCATCGTCACGAAATCCGAAGACGAAGTCTATAGATACGGACTGTCAAAACTCTGCCGAAACAGGCAGAGGTTGTAATGTGATGAAGTACTGGGCTTCGCACGTTGACAAAGTTCGCAAGCGCGTATGCACTTGCGGACGAAGTCACAGTAGAAGTCGCGACTTATCGTGAGATAAGTCTTCTCACGTCCACAATGCCCACTTATTGGTGCATCGTGGCACTTAGACATGATGCGTAAACGCAAAATGGCTTTAAATAATGGCTTTAAACTTAGAACCTGATATTGTAGTTATTTTTGTAGCAGTAATGACAGGCAGAATCAAGTTTAAATAAGCTGTATCGATTAGCCGAAGCATCAATACTGCATATTATAATATGTTTTCCTAACGGTTAAGCATTCAAATTGGTTTTTAGCTTTTACAGAAACTATCGTTATTATTAAATTTTACAGAAACTATTGTTATTATTTTATCTTAAATTCTAAGTGTACTGTGGTTACCAATTTTACCACTCATTATGAGTGGGGATGACTACACGAGGTGTGTCGCCAGCAATGGCTGTGCAATATAGTAAACCATTGCGTGTTGTGTATCGATCTATTGAAGATTGATGCAATTTCGACAATCCATTTAATGATTGGAATGGATTTCTAAGCTAATCCATCGACCCTTTAAGAGCCTTATCTTCTTATAAAGCTCTTCTAACGTCGTCGAGTAATGTTGTCGACGAAACACTTTTTGTTGCAACAGTGACATTATGTTCACTGTTCATTTGCGCAGCCGGCTCAAAAACGGGCCGGCGTAAAGGGCATCGGCGACGACGTTACGTCATCCTGGTTCATACTCCATGGAGAAGTTATACTCCGCGAAGAGAGACAACTATCTCGCCGTTTTTTGCGAGAGGTGTGGACTGTTCACGGCCGTGCATACAGATGCATGGTCCGTATATACAATGAACGATCTATATCCCAAGAGATAGACCCAAGACTAAGCCAGTGCATATTCATGGCATGGAGTTCCTTGTCATGCATTGAGTAATTACGTTTAGCTGGTTGAAGCTGACGCAATTGACGACAGACGACGCGCTCTGCGCCGTCTGTGTGATACTGCATTAACGTACAGCCGATTGCAAAATCGATGGCATCACAGACCACATGAAATGGTCGGTCTTGGAACGCAATCACGAGGATTGGCGATTGCATCAAGCTTTGCTTGATGCCCTCAAAGAAAACGCTGCCAATCAGCGCTCAGGACCTCTTTATATTTTCCCTCAACAAAGAAGAAAGATGTACTGTCATTCCGGCGTAACTGCGTAAGTATTTTTGCAGTACGCTGCTAAGCCGAGGAATTTTTAAATTCCTTTTACATCGACTGCCACAGGCCAGTCGGCAATTGTCTTGAGAATATCCAGTTCTGGGCGTACAACGTGGTTACCCACGATGCACCCAAAAAGTGGTATTTTGCTTGCAGCAAATATATACTTCTTAAGATTTGAATACAACTTGTGCTTACGCATAAGTGTAAGAACCTTTCGGGCGAGGGTGTGATGTACTTCAGCGTCCGACTTTCCGTTCATGGCTCAGCTATGAACGAAGGCATCATCAAAAAACGTAGTGCGAAATCTCG
>NC_090627.1:0-10484 GCF_004359215.1 Bremia lactucae
AACAGAAGATGTGTAAACCGTCGCAATGGCAATCACACTGTGAGCAGGCTCGTTATCGAAATATTGGCTTTCACTAACTCGTAGTGACTTTAAGGTATATATAATGGGAATTACTAAATCGACGCACCCAAATTACTAAATCGACGCACCCTCTCTATGAAGATATCCAGATGACAGATAATCATTCAGATATGCTTCGTGTCACAAGCTCTGAAAATTGGTAGGCCTAACCCCCGATGTTGCAATTTTTAATAAGGACAAACTACACTTTCAACAACCGCCTCCTCAAACTGCTGCACCGACTGTGTCTACCATTCAAATCACTGAAGTAGGTAGGAGCCTGGTTAATTAACTATTGATACATGTGGTACATTGCTTAGACTTTTTGGTATGAAGACAGTCGCAAAATCCCGAAAACCAAGTTTTTTTTCTGTCAAGACTCGTTTCTCTCGCTACCTCTTGGGACCTCGAAACTGCTGCTGGAGTTAACGTTGAAAGGCAAGCTTCAAGTTGATGTACCAAGAAAGTGATACTAGTCTGAGTTTTTGATATCATCTTTGCGCCGAGCATGTAACGGGGTGTATCGTTACATAAATTAACACTTAAAGGTTGGTAATTGAATATTATCGAAAAGGTAGATGATATTTGAAAAATATTACTTTATATAGTAATGTTCAGAATTCTTATCCATTAATAGATATAAGCCGTTATATCTAGTTATTCCATAGTCTAATCAGCGCTGGACGTAAACAAAGAGAGAGAGACAGATAAGATTTCAATTGCATGTTGAGTATTAGTGTATAATTAAGTTAGCATTAAAGATAGAAAGAAGAGAAACTTAATTATATTTAGTACAGTTTTCTTTTAACCCTCTTTAAAGCAAGTGTTTTAAAGAGAAGACTTCCTCTGCACGTACTAGTGTACGTGAAGTGACGTGAGGCACCACTCGCAACTGAAGCAGTGCGAAGTGGACTTGTACTGAAGCAGTACAAGTCGTAGTGCCCCGTTACACCTCGTAGCACTTTGTGGTCTGTCTAAGGACCACATTTCCTTCATCTCACATGGACATGTTAGATGATAATGGGAATACGCATCACGTTTCGCGTGATAGCTACTCCTTTCTAAGCGACATAGAAAGGAGTGCGTTCGAACGAATAAGTTCGACCGTAGGGAAGGATGCAATCTTGGTCATGCTGTCCGGTTTGGACATAGATGCCCTCCATTTAGCCATCGCCACGCTCATACAACATGAACTTGACGAGGCGAAGGAGAAGGTAGACTCGCTGAATCAGCAAGGCTCTCAACAGGCAGAACTGTTGAGGTTACAACAGGTAAAGACCCCTGTACCTGGGATGACGCACACGCATCGTCCCAAAACTTAAAAGATTGACATTTCTAAGTATAGGGGAGTCCAAGAAGACTCTCCCTCTAAGATGGTTTATCGAGTTGGAAGATGCCATAAGGGCACGTCACGTCGTCGACGAGCAAATGCAAGTCGCATTTGCTTAATCAAATTTGGCAGGTTGTGCTAAAACTTGGGCATTGGGCCTTAAGTTGCGCGACCCCTATGTCTTTAGGTCGCTAGAGGCTTTTAAAGCCCGGCTCAAACAGACGTTTGAACCGTCTAGGGCTGAGTCCAGAGCTCAATCAGAGCTTCTTAAACTCAAACAAGGCAAGCTTAATGTGCACGCTTATGCCCAACATATACGACTCTTAGCGAGTTGTACTACAAACAATCCAGTCCATCAACACACGTTGATCACGGTGTTCATGCAAGGTCTTACAGATGGTCCTGTAAAGACCCACCTGTTCCGCTTGGAACTGGATACGCTTGATTAAGCAATATCCGTTGCGGAACAGGAGGACTTTAGCTTGAGACAGGCTCAAGCTAGTTCGTCATCATATCGTCCTCCAAGACGACACGAGTTAGGAGGTCCAGAACCAATGCACCTTTCTTACGTCGAAAGCGAGAGACCTCGCTTCTCGAGCACTAAGCGATCGCAGAAATGCCATCGCTGCCAAAAATTAGGACACTACGCTCATGAGTGTAGTGCTTCACGCCTAGCACCGAAAGGTACTGAACGTAATTTTGGATCGTATGCCAAAAAGGGCAACGGTCGCGGATCCGACGTTGTTGCGAAATCGCAACAGCGAGGCGGACCGCCAAAAAATGGACGGGGTCAGTAGGGGCGCAACGCCCTACTGATCCAGCAACCTCAAGAGAATTTGCAAATCTCTTGACAAAAGTTGCTCCAGACACACAATCATTATGTGTCTCTGCACCTGGTGATGAGGTATCCCTCATCACCTTGAAGTTGAAAGTGACAAATGATTTGTCACTCAGAGCCCTAGTGGACTGCGGAGCGTCGAATAACTTTATTCGTCGCCAGTCACTAGAGGGTCGTAGGCTCAAATATGTTGAGCGCGACATCCCTCCAACGAGGATGACGGTGCGTCTAGCGACAGGCGCATCGATAACAGTAATGAAACGCGTAGTGAAATTTCACTACACGTTAAAAGATTAACAGTACGATGATGGTTTCATCGTACTGGATTTGGATGACAAATTTGATGTCATCCTAGGTTTACCCTGGCTCAGAAAATATGAGCCAAGAATCAGCTGGCAGCATCGATCCGCAAAGATGCCTGCCACTTGTTCACCAGGCGGCCATCTGATGAATGTTTTGGAGCGTCCACAAAGGTGTGGATGTACTACGAGTGAGTGCGATAGCCTCACTTGTGGCACGGTCGTTAGTACAACTGCACAAGATCACAGTGTGATTACCAATCACACTGTGGAGTCAGCTGCCGGCGGCTGTGTTAATGCACAGGCAGCGCCGAAGGTCCATCACTCGAAGAGGTCGAGTGGATTGAGACATGAATGTACACCTGGCGGGCGACATTCAAGGAGTATACCGGTTGCCCAGAAAGGACAACACGATGATCCTAGGTCGAGTAGAGACTCGACCGCAGAGGACCCGACTGTGACAGCGCAATCACACTCGGAAGACGTTGAGGGAATAAGTCCCCACTTACTTGAGGAGAAAACTCCTCAAATGTTTTATGCTAGAGTGACTAGACTTCAGCATCCGGAGGGATTAATCCCTCGGCAGCCTGTGGAAAAGGGGCCTCAGGAAGAAAGCGAGGCATTGAATGTCTTGGTTAATGACGGATCAAGATTAGGCGCTTATATTCTTGATCTGCATGCGCCTCCAAAATTATCTTCGGAGATAACTCAATTTTCAACCCTAGAACCTAAGCGGTTCTTGAGAGATCTGCATGGTGGTAAAATCAAGCAGATCTGCGTACTCGTCACAGAGGACGAATACGTAACCGATATTCGGTCAGCGGTAATTTTTGCAGAGAGCGAACGGGTTCTCAGCAGCTGATCGATGGACAAACGTGTCCTCGATGTGAAGACTCGGATTGAGAGATATACTTTCGAATCCTGGGAGTCACTCAAGACCAAACCCTTTATACAAGGATTTAATGGAATTCAGGGATGTATTCCCTGAAGCAGTTCCATGCGAGTTGCCTATGGATAAAGGCACTCGACATGAGATCGAACTCAAACCGGGCTCGAAGTACTGTGTCATGAAGCAGTAGCCACCGCCTCGTGAAAAAGTACTTGCGTTCGATAAATTCTTTACCGATCGATTAAAAGCGGGCCATGTAAGGGAGCCAACCGCCTCATATAGCTCTCCGATCTTATGTGTGCGAAAATCCACAGGAGGGTGCCGGATAGTGCACGCATTCAACAATAGAATGCTGCAACGGTACCGGCTCAAACGCCGATACCTAGAAAAGACGTAATCATAGAGATTATGTCTAAGAGTACGATCTTTTCGTCTTTAGATCTGATGGATGGGTTCTACCAAATCCTTATGCGTGAACGGGAAATCCCGTACCCAGCAATGAGCACTCCCTGTGGGATGCTCTGGGAATGGCTAGTAATGCCACAGGGGCTGGTAACGCCCCTGCAACATTCAACAGATGCGTAACGAATCTCTTGAGATCGGTACGAATTCTCGCACCGAGTAACTTTGACGATGTATTCGTCCATAGCCAGGCTATGGACGGAAAAACGGACGTGGAAGTTCATAAAATTCACGTTCATCAGGTTCTTACACATATGCGAAAGCATAGGTTGTATGCAAATCTCAAGAAGTGTCTATTCGGAGATGGCGAAATACCGCTTCTTGGGTGCATCGTCGAAAAACACGCGCGCGCCCTGATCCCGAAAAGATCAAGGCAATTACCGACTGGCCAGTTCCAGTCGATGTCAAGGGACTTAGAAAGTTCCTTGGTTTAGCGGCGTACTTGCACAAGTACTTCCGCAATTATGCCGAGATGACAGCTCATCTTTCTCGTCTCTTGAAAAAAAGACGAGAACTGATTATGGAACGCTGACTGCCAGCGTTCGTTTGAAGGAATCAAGCAAAGCTTGATGCAATCGCCCATCTTGGCGCTTGCAGATCAAGACAGACCATTCCATGTGGTCTGTGACGCCAGCGATTTCGCAATTGGCTGTGCGTTAATGCTATACGATCAGACGGCGCGGAGCGTGTCGTCTGTTACCAATCGCGTCAGCTGCAACCAGCTGAACGCAATTACCCAGTGTATGACAAGGAGCTCCTTGCCATGAAATATGCACTGGCTAAGCATAGGGTCTATCTTCTCCTAGATAGACCGCTCATCGTATATACGGACCATGCGTCATTACGCACGGCCGTAAACAGCCCAAACCTCTCGCAGAGAATGGCGAGGTGGCTATCCTTCTTCGCGGAGTATAATTTCTCCGTTTAATATAAACCAGGACGACTTAATGTCGTCGCTGATGCGTTATCACGTCGACCCGATTTCGATCCGGCTGCGCATTCCATCAATGAAAATAACCCCACTGCTGTAACACTCATTTCAAGTTTCCGTCATCAACATTGTTTGATGACATAAAGAAAGCCTATAAAGAAGACAAGGACCTTCTTTGTCTGATGGATCATTGAATGAATCCATCCGATAAATCTTTTAAAGATCTACCGGCTTTATATCGATCGTCATCCGATCGATACACAACACGTAACGGCTTATTGTATTACACAGCCGTTGCCGGCGACACTCCACGTGTTGTCGTCCCAACTTACAATGATTTGCGCTTGCGCATCATGTATAAGTGTCACGATGCATCAACAAGTGGGCATCGTGGATGTGAAAAGACTTATCTCACAGTAAGTCGCGACCTCTACTGGCTTCGCCAGTATCAGTCCGTGCGCAAGTACATTCGTGCTTGCGAGGTATGTCAACGGGTGAAGCCTAGCCCTTCATCCCGTGCACCTCTTCAACCTCTCCCACTTCCGGCAGAATGTTGGCTGTCCGTATCTGTGGACTTCGTCCTCGGATTTCCCGAGACGATAACAAAAACCATGAAATCCTTGTTTTTGTAGACATATTCATCAAGATGGTACATCTTGTTGCCTTACCAGAGTCGATCACGGCTCCGGGCTGTGCCGTGTCTTTATCGACACGGTATTCAGACTCCAGGATGTACCCCGTGATCTGGTCTCCGATAGAGACCCACGGTTCACGGTGGCGTTTTGGCAATCCGTGTTCCGATCTCGGAAAACGGCTGACTATGCCAACATCTGATCACCCAGCAACAGATGGTCAAACGGATAGCGTGAATCGAGTTCGCAGCCTCGCAGAGATACTTCGAGGCTACGTTGAATCGTATCCGAAGGAGCGAGTTTTAACGATGGTCGAATTCGCCATCAACAATTCGGTACATGCGTCTTCAACGCATACACCGTTCTTCGTGAATGGCTTACGCCATCCACGCATACCCACCCAATTAGAGGGATCCTCTAGTTTAAGTGGGGCCGCGGCTTCTTCTCAGGGGCGAGACGAGACATTTTATTGTCTTCACTCCCTTGAGTGGTACCCACTCAAGCAGGGTTACCAGAAGAACTGTTATTACGATGGCTTACGCCATCGTCATCACCACGCACAGAAATATGTGCGGGTGGCCGTACGGGAGACGGAGCGGGCGATGAGAAATCATCCTCATCGTCAGAACCAAACAGGCTATAGCGAGCGCTATTCGCACGTTTATCAGATTGAACCCCCTCTTTCGAAGGCTCATAGTCAGCCTCATGACGTCTATCAGGCGACTGTTCTGCTCTCCCCGAGTCGGCCATTTCGTCCGACTCACATTCGTAGTCGACCTCCTATGAGAGGTCGCATTCACGTGGTGAATCACCAAGTGCACCCGCAACATCAAGTGTAGCGGGAGAAGACGATACTACGGCAGACGGAACGTCTGCCGCAAGAGACGATTATGCGTCGCCCGCGATTGGATGAACCGCAGCCGAAGGCTCCGCACTCTTCGAATACTGCATGGACTTCTGAACCATGCGATAGAATAAAAAATGATGGTTCTGACCAATCAACATCGTTTTTAAATTGTTGTCTTTTAGTGACCACTCTATTCAATGACATTCAGAGTGATTGTCGTTCAAGGGAGGGGTGATGTAACGGGTGTATCGCTACATGAAATTAACACTTAAAGGTTGTTAATTAATATTTTCTTAAAGGTAGATAATATTTGGCGAATATTACTTTACGTAGTACTATTCATAATGGTTATCCATTGGTAGATATAGGCCAGTATATCTACTTGCTCCGCGGTTCAATCAGCGCTGGACACGCGCAAAGAGAGAGACAGATAAGATTTTAGTTACATATTTTGTATAAGTACAGGATCAAGTTAGTATTAAAAAGATAGAAACAAATGAACTTATTTATATTAAATACAGTTTTCGTTTAACCCTTTTTAAAGTAAGAATTTGAAGAGAGTGTTCCTCTGCACGCACTAGTGTACGTGAAGTGACGTGAGGCACTACTCGCACTGAAGCAGTGCGAAGTGGACTTGTACTGAAGCAGTACAAGTCGGCAGTACCCCGTTTCAGAAGGCGCCGGCGCAGGTCACACACACGTAATATATCGTCCTCCGTATCGTTGACCCCACGAGACGCTCCCAATCATCCGCATCGTCGATCAATGGGAAATCCTCGATGGGGAGAGGCGCTGTTATTAGAAGTCAATACACAAAGGTAGAGAAAGAGGACACACAATTAAATGCAAAAGAGAGGTGGTTTTTAGTTTCGTTATCTCCTGGCTAACTATCAAACCTTCCTGCAGAAGAAATCATAAAATGAAACTCCCACAGTTGCTCGGCGCAAAGATGATATCAAAAACTGATACTAGTACCACAATCTTGGTATATCAACTTAAAGCTTGCCTTTCAACACTCCTCCTCGTCGACACTCTCCTGACAAAACACTTGATCCTTAATCTGTCATCGTCGACTCCGATCGATTTACTTTAAACCGATCGCTTGACGCATCTCGACCAATCTCGGTGCAGCCAATGCCTTCGTAAGTATGTCTGCAGGCATACTCGAAGTCTCTCGATATTCAGGCTTTAAAATTCCTCGCTTCGTAAAAACACCGACAAACTTGATGCGCACATCAATATGTTTGGACTTAGCCGAAGCTCTCTCACCGTCAAGTTGTTTCAAAGCTGCTTGGCTATCCACTCGCAGTGGCATAGGTTTTTCAAATCTCAAAATAACTCTTGCAACAGTTCGCGAATGCCCAAACGTTTTCGAGCCACAATGGATGCAGCTGTAAACGCAGCCTCCATGGTCGAAAGTGATACGCCGCCTTGTTTCTAGCACATCCAGCTCACTGGCATGCAATCAAATCGTAATTAAACCACCCGTGACAGATTTCTGTCACCTTTGTCGGCAGCGAATCCGCATCACTGTTCCGAATCACTTGTAACACGTCTGTTTCATCTTCTCTTCCAATCATAAAATCGCAATGTCTTCGTGCCAGACAGGTACATTGCAATTTTCTTGGCCAACTTATAATCTCCCATCGTGGGCTTATGAGTCCTTCTTGACGCTTTATGCACCGCAAAACCAATATCTGGTCTGGTGCAACGCGAAATCGTTAGGAAATTCCCACAAGTGACTGAAAAACCTTCACCGTAACCACATCATCTCATCCAAATACCGATAAAAGGCACAGCTACCGATTCTTCAGTATCGTTCCAGTCTTGAGCATTTGAACATGCATACTATGTCCCATTTCGAGACCGTGCTCCTTCAGCATGTCTATAATTCTAAATTCTTGATCAAAAGTGTACCCATCTTCGTCCTTGTATTGAATACGCATACCCAAAATCTTGCGAGCACATCCGAGATCTGTAACCGATAGTGAAGTGAGCTCGTCAAAAAAATGAATCCACAGAACCTGACCACTTCCTGTTACCAGAAGGTCATCCACGTAAACTCCAACAAACAATAGATGATCATGTGTCCATCTAAAGTAGACACACATGTCCGTGAGACTTTGATTAAAACCAATGATAAGCAATTTCTGGTGTAGCAATTTACTCTATGATCTTCCTGCTTGTTTGATCCATTTAGTGGCTTTTTCAGCTCCAAAAAAAACAATCTCATTGTTCTGTGAAACACCAAATTTCTTCTTTAAGTCTTCTCCAATCTGCATTCCCTGCGGTAAGTGGATGTAAATGTCGAAATTATCTTTTTTGTCTGCTTTAACGTAAGCGTTTGGAACATCTCCATGCTTTGTAGACACCTTCCACTTTCTTGCCAGTGCGAAAATCATCTTCACATTGGACATATCAATCACAGCAGCAAAAGTAACTCCATAGTTCACTCCAAAGACTTATTCATTCCCACACGCGACCAATCTCGCCTTCAATCGCTCGATATTACCTTCTGCGTCGCGCCTCGTCTTAAGAAAAAAGTTCGAATGAAGTGCTCAAATATCTTTTGGAGCCTTTTCAATATTCAACTCCATTGTTCTCCAAAGCTTGCAATTCTTCAAAAATTGCCTTCATCCACCCTTTCTTGTGACTGCTACGCATAGCTTCACCAAAGTTTCTTGGGTCAGATATTGTGACAGCATTGACAACGTCATCATCCATGGTTGAACTCTCAGTTCTTTGTCCCTGGCTTGAACGCTTATTCTTGCTCGCCGATCTTGTCACAACCTTCTTCTTTCTTGTCCACGGAGTCATTTTCTTCATCTTCTGTGTTTGGACCTGACGACTCGTCGCCTCCTCCAAATCTTGATGTCTTAAATTACTTTCCTCCTGAGCTTGATCTCGCGCCGGACTAGTAGTATTCTGCAGATACAATCTTGTACTTGCTTATTTTGCTTCTTATTCAGTGTCTCAATATTTTGAACATGGTGCGAGACAAGCGTGTCACAAACGCAAACGACCACAAGGACCTCGAACAATTTTGTCGCTTGCTGTGAATGAAGTCTTAAGTCAACAAGACGATGTCTGGATTTTGGATAGCGGACCCAGTAGACACTTGGTCAGTGATGAGTCATGGCTTCAAAAAAATGTTGAGCCGTGTGAAGACGTTTGTCTTCAACCCCATGGACATTTGCTTCATATAAGCAAATGAGGCACTGTGACAATAAACGTCTTGGCTTGTGGAGTTGAGCGTGTGCTGACTCTTACGGATGTATACTCTGCTGAGGGCGTGAAGCATAATTTAATTTCGTACGAAATCATGGACCGAAAGGGTTACACACATGGATACAATGGTCAACAACGCGTTTTGTCCGACACAGTTACTGGAGCTGTGGCTTTTGATGTTCAATTGGTTGGAAACGTTGTTGTGGTGCCGTGTCGAGTGATGAACAACGATAATAAACCGGTTGTAGTTATTATGGCGGTCTTAGGTGAAGAAGGAAGTGTCCAAATTTCTTCCGCTGTGTCGGAAAAGCAGCTTAATGAACTTTCGCAAACGTTTTGGCCATTAAACTATGAAACTATAATAAAGTTGGCTAAAGATCCGTATTGTGATGTTTTGCTTACGGATGATCGTCGCGAATTTTGTTACACTTGCTCATAAGGCAAACAGACCAAGAACAAACAGCAAAGGCAAGACTCTGGGTGTTACGGGGAGTATCGTTACATGAAATTAACACTTAAAGGTTGTTAATTAATATATTATCTAAAAGGTAGATAATATTTGGAGGAAATTACTTTATGTAGTAATGTCCTGAATTCTTATCCATAAATAGGTATAGACCATTATGTCTATTTATTCCGCAGACTAATCAGCTGTAGAAGTAATCAAAGAGAGTTACGAGATAAGATAGATAAGAATTCATTTACATGTTTAGTATTAGTTTATAGTTAAGTCAACATTTACAATGATAGATTTCCAAGACACTTAACTATATTAATACAGTTTTCATTTTACACTGTTAAGCTAACTTGCCTTAAGAGAAGTCTTCCTCTATACGTACAGTGTACGTCACCTAACGAGAGGCACCACTCACATCTGAAGCAGTGTGAAGTGGACTTGTACTGAAACAGTACAAGTCGCAGTGCCCCGTTACACCTGGTAGCACTTTGTAGTCCGTCCAAGGACCACA
>NC_090627.1:11492-11646 GCF_004359215.1 Bremia lactucae
TTACTACCTACTTGGTAAGTGCGCACGAGGAGACGGATTACCGCTCCCGTGACGACACTTTACCAGAGTTCTTAGTTTGTTGGGTGAGGACGCTTGCGCGCCCACCACAACTACCTCACTGCACGCAAGAGAAGCAGGGTTAACCGCTTCCTCG
>NC_090627.1:11746-70476 GCF_004359215.1 Bremia lactucae
TAAACGAGGCCATTTAGATGGAGGGGGCATCTTTGGAATGCCACCCGTCACATAGCCACGTTCTAAACGACTGGCTTGTGACACCGACTGAGCACGTTCACGTGTCGTCGGCGGAGCTTTAGGCTCCGAATCCTCTATGTCAGACACCATTATGCATTATGGTCTGAGCATAAGGCGTTGTGGTTATACTCAACGGAGAAGCGGCTGCGCCTTTATGGGCAGCGCTCTCGTTACCTGTCGCTGCGCTTTCCAGCGCAGACGACGAGACAGCATTCGAAAATGATGCTGTCTCCATGTTTTGAGCCATGAGATAAGTTTGGATGGGCAATAATGCGCCATCATCACTCCTCATGAGCTCGTTGTCCGCATCACTACTATGAGGTGACGGCAACGGTGTCGACTCACTGTAGTTGACAATAAGCAACGGATCAACATCCTCACTGTATCAGTGGAATGGTTCCTTTAGCCTTGTTAACGCGACAGCAGCAGTGGCTGTCGGCGTTCCGCCTAAGGCATTTGACGCAGCCGGTGAATTAACGCGGCGCGTGCGCTTAGTGTGAGGTTGAGTGGGCATCTTCGCAGACGACCCACCAAAGTGGCCCCTTTAAGGTGGCATCTTTGGCGCCGTGTATGGAAACACGTGCGCTAGAGTGATCGAGTAAACAAGCGGCGCGTAAAGCTGCTCGCAGTTCCTCTCTCCTCTTTGACGAATTTAAAATGTAAATTCGTTCTTAAAAAGGGGGATGGCGTAACAGGCTAAAGTTGCCCCTATGTTACACAGTCCCCGTTAAGTACACTTGGTGTACTTAAGGGGATGGTCAATTACTAAATAATAGTAATTAGACCCAACACTCGGGTGTGGTGCACATTTTTGACCAATTCTTGCGGATGTGATGCACATGGGTGCATTCACATTAGGAGGGATGACGGCTAATGTCATCCGTTACGCAAGGTGTCTAGAAAGATACGCTCGCAATACATATTAAATGTTATCTATAGAGATAACATTTTAATTGTAAAAATAGGTATTTGTATTTAATTCCATTAAATATAAATCAGTCTGAAAACTACTTCCTACTTACCATCTAACATGTTTGCCTAGAAATAAGCATAACCGGTGAATCCTAGCTAATGTGAGCCAAAACACACTTAGCGTTTTTACATTGACGGAGACATTTGTTCGCACAAGCATGGCATTCGCTTCGTAGAAAGCTACTCTTTAGCTGCTTCTAATGTAGTTAGATTTGCAAAAGTGTCTATCTCCTTAATTACACGTTTTGAGGTTTAGAGTTCATCAATTGTGTTGACTGTGCAATTTAAATGCTTATAATATTGTTAGCTTAAAATACGCGTACATGTAAATCTTGCTTATCCTGTGATAACTCGCACGCCCAGCGCTGACACGCTATGGATGCTCCTAGTGGCAGGCTGACGCATAAGCATCATATTGATTGGAATGTGCATCGATTGCGAAAGCCAATGCACCATTGCAGGGTCAAATGTTCCCGTAATAGCGATAAAGTCGATCTTTAAGGATGGATAAATGTGGTCAAACAAGTTCACCACGTCATCAAATTCAAGTGGCAGCGGGGCATCTAGGTCGCACACGTGCACTAATCGAAGGCAGTAGGTGTCTTCGTTTTGCATAATGTACCGTACAGCCTCATTTATCATTGGTAAGTTGGCCACTTTGCAAAAAAATACAATTGGAGTATTTTTGATCGACTCAATTGTCTTGGCAACCATAATACAGCCAACAAAGCTATGAGCTTCACCGATGTTTTGCCGGCAAGATGCAAAATTACCGTGTTTGCACCTAAAGTAAAGCAGAAATTCGCGCGAGATGTAGAGCAGTCCTTTGAGAAGGTTCACTCGAGTCAGCATATAAAAAATTACGACAAAAAATACCGCGAAATAAAGGCAAAAGAATGCCAGCGCTTTAACGTCCGAGAAAGCGTTCGCAAGAATTCCTACGAAAACCATTCCGAAACAGAAACATATATTGGTCCAGGATGTTGTTCTCTTGCGTGGCATTGACTCTCGACACACTTTTAGCAATACACACGCGATAACGAAAGACAAAAGCACACATAGGAATGCTAGCGCAAAGACGCCGGAAAGAGCCGTTACCTGAGCGTTCAAGATCAAGACGAGACTCGAACACCCGACGCAGAAGACCAATATGATATAATGATTCGTTCCGCGACAGGAGTTTGCCTTCACAAAAAAGCTTGGCAGTACGCGGTCGATAGCTAGGCGCTGGAAGAGACCATAGATGCCCACATACGCGGTAAGAACAGCTCCTGCGAGCACTCCAAAGGCGTCAATTGCCACAAGAATCTCCAGCCAACGACCACCGCTGAGTCGGCCCATGTACGACAGTAGCGTAGACTGATTAGAAATAATCACGTCAACCGGAACAACGGCTAGTGCGAGAAGCGAGTACGCGACATTAAATATGCTAGACATTATCCACATGTTGCGCAGCGTTTTTGGAAACATGCCAGAAGCTTGCTCTTCCACGTACTGGGATGAGCTCTCAAAGCCCGTAACCCCGAGCATCGCAGTACCATAACCCAGAAACAGAGCTGATGCAACATTGCTAGCTTCTGCAGCTCCTCCAAACAATGCCACTTGCGGAAGATTCGAGCTCATGTTGTCTTCTAAAATTGAAGGGTGCTGAACTGCGTAAATTAGACTAAAAACGGCCAACAGAGTGAGCGTACATGAGTGGCAAGCGAAAAAGATGAGCGCCACGAACGCACTTTCAGCAATGCCTAGTAAGCACAGCAGCGCGAACACGACAAGCAACGCAATGGTGCAGCCCATCACGGGTATCTCCAAAAGTGATACATTTACGTAATTTATGGCCGAAACGCCATTGACCACAGCCGTCGATAAGTACGAGAGCATGCTAAAGATGGCAAAGACTGCAGCGACTTTTTTCGAAGCCGAGTTGAGCATAGCCGTGTAGAAGCCTCCATTCAATGGAACCGCACTCATGACCTCCTCGAAGACGCAACGCAGACAGTAAATTACTATGATGACAACAATTTGTGTCACTGGAGCCAGTTTTCCAGCTTTGGCGATTGTTTGGCCGGAAGAAAACAAAACACTAGATAGAATGGCATTGCCACTGATGGACGTGGCTGTCCATTCTCCGAGCTTATTTGACGTCTTCCGAATTTCAAGTTCTTCTCGAATGGCATCAATCTCTTCCTTCTTTCCCTGAACGAATTGTGCGTCCCCGCCAATATTAGGATGCATCCAGGATGGTTCTTTATAGCGACGATCGGTCACTTGGACTTGAATAAATCGCTGACGCAGCTGACTGGCCGTCTCAGCACATATAAAGTTCATTTCGCTCTCCCATGCCACAGGAATCGATGCCCCGCTTGTAGGTCCACCATCTTGTATCGCTGGAGACAGCAAGTTCAGCTGCAAGTCACCATTCACGCTTGACGATGGCATGTTTCACGTGGAAAGAACGTCTTGCAAACTGTAACTTCCTTGAAGCGACGGTTAATGAATGGCCTACCATTGTGGAATGCAAAAACAAGGCTTGTGCAAGTGTAAAATCTATTTCTAAAAACACCCAATGTTTTTCGATAATTATTAAAACAAGTTTAGTTTTTCTGAGAGCCAAACTGGGATATGGCGAATAGGCAAATCTGAAAAGATCGTAATTTCGACTAATGAGCGATCTCGCTTCCATTTGCAAAACGCTGCGCATGTCGAACAACAGCTTGTTGACCAATCTTACCGGCAGCAATTGCCTTCCTTTTAAATCAACTCCGCCAATGCTGCTGAACGCGGGAATGGGCGGTGAGTAAAGCGTACTTCTCGTCGTTCACTATTAGAAATGTTAACGACACCATTTGTAGAGGACATCGATATTATTTCCTATAAGGGGAATAATAAATATAATTTTCTATGAGAGGAAATAAATAAAGAAGTACAACATTATTATCTCCAATATTTCCAAATTGGATAGTATTGATGCAATAAGACATTAGTTTTATTGATTGGTTGATTTAAGTCGGAATCAACCCAGCCAATCGTTATAATGAGGCATTTGTGCTCGGACAGCGGAGGGCCGCGTCCGAGGCACAGAGCCATGCTGCGGCGGAGTCCGTCACTCAGAAAGACACGATTGTGCGGTGCGTAAGGAGGCGCCATACTTAGTAAGGTATTAATATAATAAAGTCAGTAGTAGATAGAAGATCGTTACGTAGAAACTTATATATTAATACCGTTGTGCTTCTTTCTCTATTATAAAGCCTTATAACTACCTTTGGTAGCTAAGACTACTTAGCTATCTGTAATCTTCCTTTGCACGTCGGGTACGTGAAGTAATCGAGCCACCCCACTTTCACTGTAATCGGTGTAGGCTGTCTAGTACTGTTAACAGTACTAGCAAAGGGTGCCCCGTTACAGACTGCGTTTTGAGCAAAGTGTTAATGCGTTGCTCGAAAGCATCAAGCGGAAGCGAGGACAAAGAATGCATCAAGTTTGTGTGTGTCTGTAAGCTAGCATTTAATGTGTTAAACATATTATGAGAGATGGTGTCAAATTTTATTCTGATTGGTTGTTTTAAGATATAAACCTAATTTGGTGAGCGAAATGGTGTAGCGGGGCACCTTTCACTACTGATCTAGTTAACCTTACACTGATTACAGTGAAGGTGAGGTGCTTCAAGTCTTCACGTACACACGTAGGGTACAAAGGAATATTTCTAAGTAGCTAAGGGGCTTCGCTATTAAAGGTAATTGAAAGGATTAGAATTAGGGAAATGTAAAACTGTATTGATATATTTGGTTTTCTACGTGACGATCTTCTATTTACTACTGAACTTATTAAATAAAAAATAACTGAGTATGGCGCCTCCTTGCGCACCGCACAATCGTTCTTATAACGATTTGCTGGGTTGATTTCGACTTAAATCAACCAATCAATAGAGCTAATGAGTTATTGCATCAATATTATCCAATTTGGCAATATTGGACCTATTTAAGTCAAAAATAATAACGAAAATAATGTTGTACTTCTTCATTTATTTCCTTACATATAAAATAATATTTATTATTCCTCTTCTAGGAAATAATACTTATGTAACGACACCCCGTTACATCATCCCCGCCTTAACCAACACTCACTATAGTGATATAGTGACTGATGTAGGTGACAGGAAATACTATTATGTCTTTCCCTATAGTTTTGCATTATTGGTTTCAATCTAAATACCGATATAATTTTCATTGATTTTGACTAAAATGAACATGGCGAGTAACAAGTCTGTGCGCGTGGCCGCAAAGCTGACATCTGGACGGATCAGTGCAGCTGCTGGTAATGCAAATGTTTCAGTTGACGCTAATGCGTCGACTATGGGTAAAACGTCACCTATTATTCCCATTGTAGGTGACTGGAACATGTCATTTGTTGATGACATGGCAGGTGACGTTGACAAGTCACCTGTTACACCAACTCTAGGTGACTGGACCAAGTCACCGGCATCGCCAGACTCAGGTGCCTACTGTAAATGCTGCCGGATCACCCGAAGCCGAGTCCGTTAAACCTTTGGGTTCTAACGTGACAACCAGAGAGGTGATGACGAGGTTGTTCGACTGGTCGGACCTCTTTAGTGGGAAGTATCATCCGATGACTCCGTAGGCGATGGCCACTCTGATGACGTTAGTATGCGCCACCAGGAACTAAGTGGTCGCGAAATAAGAGTGCTGCTGCTGGTGCAAGTTTGCATCACCAGGAAAGGAGTGATTCTAGGGATCGCTCCAAGGGCCAAGTTAACGTTAACATTAACACGAGTCAACAGGAGAGGGACCGCAATACGTTGCAGTTCGCTCCTGAAAAGAGGCCTCAATTGCCCTTTAAGGATAACCTAATTCGTTGGTCTGGTATGACCAACGATCGATACCATATTCCGCTGTTCGACTCATCCAGGCTTCACAACCTGGTGAAGATGATACGGAATTCTTCATCGATGCCTTTTTCCGGCATCGGTGCTACTCTTCTAAACGGGCAAAGGATGCCAAATCTTTGTTCCAAGCTTGGATGGGCTTTATACACAATTTGCAAATCACAGGCCGTGAGGTCTGGCTTGACAAGCGAAATGCTTTCCGTGAGCGGTTCTATAAATGGACCGTTGTCGGTGCACGGTCTAAGTTGCTCCGTTTGTCTAAAGAGGCAGGGATTCCTTGCCTCTCGTGGGGGGACTCATGCCCATGCTGATTCAAGGGTGCAGGTCATGCCCCTAAGGAAGCAAATTCCTTCAAAGATCCTCATTGGAGGACTCTCATTTTTTACGAGATGCGTCAAGAGATTGAGAACCTCCAATCCTTTTACGAGCGCGGGAAGCGCTCGTTCTCCGACGGGCCTTCTGTCGAGGAGGATGGGTCTCGTCGTACTTCGTAACGAGACCCGAAACGTCCAACATCAGTTGGCCAAGGTTCTCAACTATCATGCGAGGGTGGATACCCTCTCCAACGAACGAGATAACTCGTTCGAACCCCCTTTGCCTCACGGTTGTTCAAGAAGGTTTAGACAAGCAAACGTTTCTCATCACCTGAATCCATCAATGGATGTAAAGGGGGAGGAAAAATAGGGTTCGCCTCGTTTGACGAACCCGAATCAACATCGTAATTTGGATCGCACCCTTTATTATTTAAGGGAGAATCTTGATCACGAGCGATCCCGTCGCCGCGAGTTAGCGCTGACGGTCGAGAATGTTATTCGTGACCAGTTGAGAAATTGTGCGCAGGTTGCGACTGATCAACTGGTGAACGAAAGGACATATCAGCCCTTCAAAACGAGCTGGTGATAGCTCGTCAGAAGATCTCTTCCTTGAAGGAAAGAGTGGATCGTCTGGATCAAGAGAATCAGACTTTGTTCCGAGAAAATAAGGCTTTGGCTAGGACCCTTCAGACTTTGGCGGATGCTCTAGACCGTTCCGGTTTGATTGGAAGAAGCCTTGTACTGATAGTACGGGCGGAGACGCCTAACATAAAACGGAGGTGCGTACGTATTCTACGAGGTAGCTCGATCGTGTACGCATTGCCTTGGTGATGTAGTACACGAAACAGGCCAATATGCCTGGGCAGTAAAAATTTTCTGTCTATTTTTTTTTATTTTTAGACAGTAGAACTAGGTCATTTACGTCAAATGAAAGTAGGTATGCTTTTCCATTTGTGACAGAGGTCCGTTTCTGTCGGTCCACCGCATCAGCGATGGAATCCTGTACGAAATGGACCAGTGCTTCTCTAGCCAATAGGAATCACCTGCTGACTCGATTTTTACTTTTGTTTTCAGTGCGACCGGTTCGCACTGCGGAGATATCAATCTCTTCATTATTGAGAGCATTATCGTTCTCATTAATAATATTGTTTTCGCTGCTGAGTCTTTCAGCATCGTTCTCTAAGTCAGTAATAACATTATTGTTAGTACTGAGTTTGTCCACTTAATGTTAATTAAAACAACATTGTTATCCTTCGCATTGGCCTTAGTGCTCATGCGCGATGAGGAAGAGCTAGAGGGTTCGTTGCTCGAGCGAGTCGCTCCTTCCTTGAATAAGAGTCACTCTCAAGCAAGGCGGAAATACGTGGGTGGCGTAAGTCATTCACGAAAAAAGGGGTATGCTTTGTAGAAGCATGCACTAAATTGTTGATGGCAAACTCTATAGTCGACAAGAGCTCGCTCCAAACTCTTGAATGAGTGGACGTATGAGCGAAGTATCCCTTCGAGAATACGGTTTGCCCGCTCCGTCTGACCATCTGTTCCAGGATGATCAGAAGTTGACATTTCAACTGTGTACCAAGTGATTTGAACACAGTTGCCAAAATTCCGCCGGGAATCTAGGGTCTCGATCTAAGCTCAGTTCGCGGGGTAACCCATGGAGTCGAAATATCGTGTCAAGAAATACACTAGCACAGTCTTTGGCTGTGGTCGACTCCGGTACTGCAGCAAGATGTACCATTTAGCTGAAACGACCATCAAAAACAAAAATACCATTGTTTTCTATGTTCGTCGCCGGGAAATCCGAGGACGATGTCCATAAATACAGACTGCCAAAAAAATTCCGGAACAGGCAGAGGTTGTAACGGAGCACGGGATGAAGCACTGGGCTTCACCCGTTGACAAACTTCGCAAGCACGTATGTACTTGCGGACGAACTCATACTGGCGTGGCCAGTTGAAGTCGCGACTTATCGTGAGATAGGTCTTATCGCGTCCACGATGACCACTAATTGGCGCATCGTGGCACTCATACACGATGCGTAAACGCAAATCACTATGGGTGGGGATGACGACACGAGGTGGAGTTGATGACACGAGGTGTGTCGCCAGCAATGGCTGTGCAATATTGTAACCCATTGCCTGTTGTGTATCGATCTGTTAAGGATTGATACAATTTCGACAATCCTTTTAAGTCTTGTTGGGATGAATTTCTAAGGTAGTCCATCAACCCTTTAAGAGCCTTATCTTCTTGATAAGCCCTTCTAACGTCAACGAGTAATGTTGACGACGGAACACTTATGTTGCAAATGTGGCCTTATGCTCACTGTTGATTGCGCAGCCGGCTTAAAATTGAGCCGGCGCGAAAGGGCATCCGCGACGAAGCTAAGTCGTCCTGGTTAATGCTCCATGGAGAAGTTATACTCCGCGGAGAAAGACAACCATCTTGCCATTCTTTGCGAGAGGTGTGGACTGTTTAGGGCCGTGCGTAAAGACGCATGGTCCGTATATACAATGAACGATATATCTTCCAAGAAATAGACCCTAAACTTAGCCAGTGCGTATTTCATCGCAAGGAGTTCCTTGTCATGCACTAAATTGTTGCGTTCAGCCGGTTGAAGCTGACGCGGTTGATAACAGACGACGCGCTATGCGCCGTCTGTGTTATATTGAATTAACGCACAGCCGATTGCAAAATCACTGGCGTCACAGACCATATGAAAAGGTCGGTCTTGGTCAGCAATCACACGATTGGCGATTGCATCAAGCTCTTTTTGATACATTCGAAGGAACGCTGACAATCAGCGCTCCATCACCACTTTACATTTCTCTTCAACAAAGAAGAAAGGTGTACTATCATTTCGGCTTAATTGCGTGTACTTGTGCCGGTACGCCGCGAAACCGAGGAACTTTCTAAGTCCCTTTACATCGACTGGCACTGGCCAATCGGTAATCGCGTTGATATTTTCTGGATCCATGCGTACATTGTATTTACCCACGATGCACTCAAGAAGTGGTATTTCGCTTCAGCGAATATACACTTCTTGAGATTTGCATACAACTTGTGCTTACGCATAAGTGTAAAAAACTTTTCGGACGTGGGTACGATGTACTTCAACGTCCGACTTTCCGTTCATGGCTCTGTTATGAACGAAGACGTCATTTAAATAGCTCAGTGCAAAATCCCACACCGATCTCAACAGATTAGTCACACATCTGTTAAATGTCGCAGGGGCATTACTAAGTCCCTGTGGCATAACTAGCCACTCCCATAGCATACAGCTTGGGATGCTTACTGCTATGAACGGATAATCTTGTTCCCGCATAAGAATCTGATAGAATCCATTCATCAGATCCATTGACGAAAAGATAGTACTCTTTGACATAACATCAATAATTACGTCTTTTGTGGTATCAGCGTTTGAGCCGGTACCGTTGCAGCGTTCAAATAATGATCGCATGCAAGATCCGCCACCCTCCTGTTCCTTTAGCACACAGAAGGTCAGAGAGCTATGTGGGGAGCTTGACTTCCTCATATGGCCCGCTGTCAGCGATCGTCAAAGCTTTTGTCGATCGTTAAAACTTGTTCACGAGGCAATGGCCACTGCTTCAAGGATGTGTTCCCTCATTCCGTAATGTGCGAGTTGCCTCAGGATAAGGGCACTCGACACGAACTTGACTTGATTCCAGATTCGAAATACTTTGTCATGATTTCGATCAAATCGTTATATGAAGGATTTGTATTCAAAGACAATCGAGGACACTTTTGTCCATCGATAAGCTGCTGAGAGCCCGTTGGCTCTCAGGAAATACTAGTGCCGACCGAATACGGCCACGTAGTTGTCATCTGTGGCAAGTACGCACATCTGCTTGACTTTGCCACTACGCAGATCACGCAAGAACCGTTTCGGTTGAAGCGTTGGCAATTGAGTTATCTCCAAGGTTAACTTCGGAGGCGCTATCAGATCAAGTGTATAAGCGCCTACACTTCATCCAATGATTACTAAGACATGGATTGTCTCAGTTTCTTCTTTAAAACTTATTTCCAAAGGTACCCGAGAACCATTTACCACAGGTTTCCGAGGACTAATTCACACAGAAATTATTTAAGGAGTATCCTCCTTAACTGTCTTTAGCTGTGGTTGCGCTAGCATAGCGAGATCCTCTACGATCGACTCTCCAGTCGATCTAGGACTTTCGCACTGTCTCTTATAGACTGGCGTTTTAAACTTTTCTAGATGTTGTCTTTAAGCAACCATACTGATCTGTCAAATAGTAAAAAGAATAACGGAGGAGTGCTTGTTTCGTACCACTCAACTTATTCGAGTGGTCAAACTTCGACGCTGCCTGCGCTTGTGCATTGCCTTCGGGATCTAACTCCACAGTGTGATTGGTAGTCACACTGAGTCTTCTGCAGTCGTGCAAACGACCAACCCACAAGTGAGGTCACTACATCGCACTCACTCGTAGGGCATCCATCGCTTGTTGACGCTCCAAGACGTTCATCAGATGACCTTCTGTTGAACTAGAGACAGGCATCGTCACGGCAGAAAGTACGAGCCGTGGTAATACAAGAATGGTATCAAATTTGTCAATCAAATAAAGTACGATGGAATCATCAGCGTACTGTTTAACCTTTAACGTTTATTTGATACCAACTACACGTATATTTCTTGTTACAGATGCGCCTGTTGCTAGGCGCACTGTCATCCTCGTTAGAAAAATATCGCGCTCAATGAATTTGAGCCTGCGATCTTCTAGCGATTGGCGTTGACTAAAATTGTTCGACGCCCCACAATCTACTAGAAACTTTAGTGGCAATTTATTTGCCATTATAATTTATAAGGTGATGAGGCTAACCTCGTCACTTGGGGCATTTACACACAATGTTTGTGAGTGACGAGTAACTTTCGTCAAAATGCCTGCAAATTATTTGACGTCGCTGGATCAGTAGGGCGCTCCGCACCTACTGAACCCGACCGTTTTCTAGACCCGCGTCCTCCACCGTTCCTTGCGGGAGGTCGATCGTTTCGCTCAGTGTTTCTAGGCGTTGGGCATGGTGCTACACTCGTAGGAGTAGTAGCCCGTTTTATGACAACGATTACATTTTTGCAAACGTTTGTGACTTGAAAATCGAGGTTTCTCGCTCTCCACATACGTGAGGTTCATAGAGTGTAGACCTCCATTTTCTCGTCGTCTCGTAGGACGATAAGCTCCGAAGTGGACGAAAGCTTGTTTAAGACTGAAATTCTTCTGTTCCGCTGTAGAGATCACTTGAACGGGCGACTCTAGTTATAGCTGGAACAGGTGGGTCTTAACAGGACCGTCTGCAAGACCTTTAAAAACACATTTACCTGTGTTTGTTCATTCATTGGATGACTCACGATACAACTGACCACGTATCGTGAATGCTGGGCATAAGCATGAAGGTCACGTTCGCCCTGCTTCAAACCCAGGAGCTCGGCTAGAGCCCTGAATTCGGCACGTGGCGCTCAAGTGTTTGCTTGAGCCGGGTCAAAAAGACCTCATACGACCCAAAACCTAATGGGTCGTGAAGCTTGAGCTCCAAGGCCGAAGATTTGGCACGTCCGGCTAAGTTGGGCATGAAATTTCACTTTCATCGCATCATCACTGATACGGCGAGCTTCTACGGCGCCGTCTAATTCGACGAACCATCTTAAAAGAAAGTCGCCGTCGACTGCCTTAAACTTGGAGATTCCGGCCTTTAAGCCTTCGAGTCGACGTGAAATCGTCGGTCCGCTAGCAGCATGTATGTGCTGCTGTCTCAACAATTCCAACTGTTGAGCACCCTGTTCTCTCAACGGATTCGCGTGTTGAGAGCCTTGTTGGTGAAGCTCGGCTATTTTATCGTGGACCCCGTCCAGTTCGTGTTGTATGACTCATTATAGCCGCATAATGCTCGTCTCCTTCTAAAGCGAACAACATAGCACTAACGGCTGGCCCACCTACGACCGAACTCATGCGTTTGATCGCTCTCCATTCAAGGTCACTAAAAGCGTTGCGAGATAGCCTTCGTGAGGGGCTTTAAAGCTCCCTCCTTGATCATTCAATATGTACATGTTGGATGAAACGTGCGAGGGCCGTTGAAGGACTACGAAGTGCTACCAGGTGTAACGGGGCACCCTTCGCTAGTATTGTTAACAGTACTAGACAGCCTACACCGATTACAGTGAAAGTGAGGTGGCTTGGTTTCTTCACGTACAGGACGTGCAGAGGAAAATTACAGGTAGCTTAGTAGTCTTAGCTATCAAAGGTAAGTTATAAGGCTTTAGAATAGAGAAAAAAATATAACGGTATTAATAAATTAAGTTCCTACGTAACGATCTTCTATCGTTATCATATTAATAACTTACTAAGTATGGCGCCTCCTTGCGCACCGCACAATCGTGCCTTATAACGATTGGCGGGGCTGATTTCGGCTTTAGTGAACAATCAATAGAGCTAATGTCTTATTGCATCAATATTATCCAATTTGGAAATATTGGAACTATTCAAGTCAAAAATAATAACGAAA
Source organism: Bremia lactucae (assembly GCF_004359215.1). Classification (NCBI taxonomy): domain Eukaryota; phylum Oomycota; class Peronosporomycetes; order Peronosporales; family Peronosporaceae; genus Bremia; species Bremia lactucae. The sequence continues at coordinate 24,527 of NC_090627.1, forward strand.
ATAATGTTGTACTTTTTATTTATTTTCTCTCATAGAAAACAATATTTATTGTTCCTCTGATATGAAAATAATATCGATGTAATGGGAAACCCCATTACACGCCCCCCCTCCCCAGTGTGCCGGCTTGCACGTTCCGAAGCAGCAGTTGTCGCGGCACGATTGCCGCTGGCGGAGCAGCGAGCCTTCGCAGTAGATTGTTGCACAATGAAAGGTTATTAAAAAAGCGTTAGGACTAATGGCAAACTACAAGTTAGAAAAAAGCGTACTGCAAAATAATCGGCCACTGTAAACGTCGTAGCGTTTAATATGTGTTCTTTTAACTTTTGCCAATTGTTGCCACAAAAGCTGTCGCTCATGGAAATGCACCAATGAAAGGTATGCATAGATAAATGAGTTTATTTTCATTCCCCTTCGGTGCCAACTTCATGTCGCAGACATGGACAAGATGCTGCCTAAAAAGCACGAGAACGCCTTCGTGTAGTCTATTATTACAAGTTAAGACTTCTAGATCAGAAATCTGACAACATTATGTCATCGTACCCTTTCGTGCGCAAATGGTCCTCTTTTGTCCAAATGTAAATCAAGAAGCTCTGACGCGCCCCAGATTCTAACGAGAGGACAGGTTGAGCCGGCCCTTCACTGAACACTCTCGAAATCTTGCAGCGTCCCTCTCGTTGAGGACAAATATTCTATCAAGTTTGTGTGTTTGCAAGGGTGTCAAATATTTGTTCTGATTAATTATTATTTAAAATAAACTTAATTAAGGGTGCCGTAAAACGAAATGCGTGCCGTATATAGTAGATATAGTTTTACTTTTCTCCTACGCTAAGTCTTCCTAAGTATTGACCTTCAGTTTCCTAAGAACTCTTAGCAACTTCAACCTCGTCTTCTGCACCGCTGCACATCGTGCACGTGAAATATTCGGAGGCATCTTACCTTCACTGTTATAGTGCAGCTTACCTAGTACTGAGGCAGTAGTAGCGAATTGTGCCCCGTCACGCGTATTGAATTTGTCTCGGCTAACATTTTTTATGAGTTTACTTACGTAGCAGTTATCACTAGAAATCGAATATCCGCTTTTATATTTTATATTTTTAATAATTAAAATATAAATTATTCCGATTAGGTAATGTTGCTTTATTGTAACATCCCAAATGATCAAAAAAGGAGTTACTTCACCTTCACAAATTGGAGTTGTTTTAAACTGGTAATACCATGACTGGTTTACTTTAAAGCATAACGTTTTTCAACGTCATTTTCTACATTTTTTACCCTCAAAATACGCAGTAGCTGGTGAAAGCTAACGTAATTTCAATGGAATACATAGCTGGCTTTGTATTTTACGGCTGGGTTACTACGATGCCTCGACCGCCGACCGGTGTGAAGACTCACAACTCTTTACTTTGGACGCTCTAGTGCCACCGCACTAGCCGAATTGTAAGAAAGTGTGGAAGAATATGGCCCTCAACCCGTCGATAGAGATTAAATTCCATAAAAAATGGAAAAGTATTACTACACTTACATTTATCATATATTGGCTCATAATACCTAAATTCATCGGTCATACAATAACCAAAAATATATACTCTAATACGGGAGGGTCAAAGGCTTGGCTCACAGGGACTTTGCAGGTTATTGAGATATAGGCTAGACAAGCTCCCATCGGGACCATGACAGCCCCTCGATTCTAAATATATCCATCGAGGAGTTACCATAGCTATCTTTTGTTAGCGAAAGATTAAGTCTAGATAAACTTTAGCTGTCAGAAGGAACTGGATAGCTTGTCAAAATTATAGCAATTGACAGTATTGCTTTGACCATTTGACTTGCTTCGGCCGTATGAAATATTTGGTATAAAAGGTGGTAATAAGTAGTTCCGATATTCAGGTTTGCATTACGCATATGACTGCCTTTTTATGTGCACACTGAAGTATATCACAACAAACATTTTCGAAAATGATAGAACAATCCCAAGTGGATCTCCGATTTCACGCAGGTCGACTTTACATCTGTCTAGCTGGCCATCACGGCCGAATCAGTAATTTACACTGCTTTAAACGACTTAATAAATTAATGGATCCACGACTTGAACCTGGGTATGCCGAGAATGAGTTCGTACCAACCAATAAAGGGATGCATGGTCATAAATTCTTCATGATGCGTAGTATCTCACCAATCTACCAGCTATCAATTGCACGACGCCTGTTTTAAAAGGGCTATTATATCTATTGTAGGTCGTCCCAGAGCCTAGGCTGGATCTTTTTGTGCCCTAGGCTCGGTGGGAGAAAGTCAGTGGTGTACGGAGCTGTGGATGTGGAACTGTCATGAACACGAAACTAGTTGCGCATTCTTTTGCTCTTTTGCGTAACCACAGAAAGCAAGTCCGTCTTATATGGCCGTTCTTGCCACATTCGAACGTCGTAATGGATATCAATCAAAAGCAACTGTTACTGTAACGGGTAAAGTGCCTAATGTTACACACCCATTAAATACACTTAACGGGGAAGTCAATTACTTCGTATGAAGTAATAAGACGTGCCATAGGATGAGGATCACATAGTAACCCACCCTTGGGTATGTGATGTACATAGATACATTCACACTGAAAGGGATGACATCTGGCGTCATTTGCGAGCAGAGGCATTCGGAAAAATACGCTCGCCGCGTAGGGATGCACGGCTACAGAGATGACATCTATTCATTGGTTAACAAAATCTTATATTTGATCCTGTTAAGTCTTAGAATAATTCTTAGCTAACAAGTGCGCACGTGAAGCCGGGTAATCGCTTCCGTGGCGACACTTGTTCTAAGGTACCATGAGGTCGCTTAAGGCGTCCACCAACTACCTCACTGCACGTGATAGAAGTCCTGTAAATATCCTTTGATGATGTGTATGCTTGTCGAGCAACGCGAAAACGGCAGCCTCCTTAAGGAGTGGTACGCTGCAAACGGAAGAATTCGGCTCACACGGATAAAAATTGTCACTCGGATCGAAATTGTGACTGTGTTCTTTTTGACCGGCTGTTCATGAACTCTGCTCGCCATGAGCGTACGTAAGTTTACAAGCGCCTGGATAGTTCACGCTCACCTTGACTTCATTATACGAGTCTGGCAGAATGCGGACGGCGTCACAAGCGCTAGCTCCATCTCCCTACGGAAATGCTCCCATTTGAAATTGCGTCATCTGTGTGCTGCGCTTATTTGTGACACAGTACTTCGCACGGCTCCTTTCTAAATGGGAGATCGAATGGCTACATAAGGATTTATGGGGCACAAAAAAAAAATCTTTGTTAGCTCTTGTTGGTCTTATTACGGTAACATTATAAAATGACAGTTACATTCGTATAAATAACTTCACTAAAAATAATATGTAAGACCGAAGATAACGTTTAAATCATTTAACCGGAAACAATGCAATTTATCTAAAATATTTCATGATTTAAGTGTAAAAATATCTCTCAGAAAAAAATACTTTCAGAATTCTATGTGCGAGAAACATGATGGTGTCCACACTACATCAGATTACATCACAAAAAATGCACACCAATAAACAAAAATGTGCAAAAAGAAAACAGCATGTTGAAAATGGTATCGGCTTGAAGGGTGGGCTTTAATCCTACAGCAGACATTCAAACCACTTTACAGGCATTTTGGCCTCATCTTGAAGTGCGTTGCCACTCCTAAAAGTCACGTCAAAATGGTTAAGTTTCGTCATGTAAAACTGGTCACGATAGGTTCTGCCAAACATTGATTCCGGAATGCCTCCAGTACAGCTTTGAAATTCCACAACACCATCGTTTGCACCTGAGTAGTGAGGCATGACCTTGCCCAGCACAAGAAATTGCCACTGGTATTTTGAAATTAGCCCCGTGTACTCAAAGCTACACATTGCTGCTTTCACATGGGTTCGATAAACCTCTTGTGCGTCTTTGTACGCTTGATTTAGCTCTGGTGAAGCGTACGTGCTATTTTCGTACGCAAGGGATTGAATAGCAGCGGTAGCAGGGCACCTGCCAGTGATATTGGCAAAGTCTTTCACGAACAGATTGGTCCCGCCATGGCAAGCATTTAGTAGATAGTTTGAAGCCATTGAGCCTCTCATCGGGGAGCCGGTACTGACCCACGTTACCGATGGCGCAAAGCTGCACTTTCCACTAGCCACCGCTGCCGCCATCATCAAGCCGCCCATCGAGTGAGTTACAATGATGGTATCAGAAATCGTTGAATTGATACTCGCTGTGCTCACTGCAAGCACTCGATCGCATACTTTTTGCTGTAGCTCGTTCTCAGTCCATCCATGGTCCTGAGTATTAAGCATTGCGTATTTGATCGACGTGCAGCACGGCGCATGCTGCGTCATGTTTCCCCAATAACTGGGGTACGAATCCAGGTTTTCTGCCATCTCTTGGTCGACCCCCTGGCCGTGAATGAATATACACGGACGCGGTGTTGACTTGCAGGAGCAGGTAGGGAAAATTTGAACGTTGGGCGAGAAGATACTTGCAGCTCTTAGGCTCCTTGCTGTGGTGCTTGAACCAGGTTGACCTTGCAGCAAAAACTGTCCCCAGAAAGTTACCGAGTATGACGATGTCACGGCCTCACAAAGATTAGAATTTGCTCTTAGAGCTGGTGCTTTGATCGCGAAGCTGCTTCTTACGTAATTCACCTTGACATCCATGTCGCTACCAAACATCGAAAATCCTTCAGAGCTGGAATAGCAAAGCCGAAATATGGCTCCTTCGATCGAAACCGTGACACTGTCCGCATTGGAGCACTTTTCCGCATTACCAATGCTTGGCGGTAGACCAGACACTTTTATAGCGTCACTTAATCCAGCAAAAAGGGAATTGACTGACGGCAAGTAGTTCGATGTTGAGCACTTTACCGTGGGAGGAGCACTACCATCCACATCGCTCGTCGATACATAGGAGACACCGTTCACTAGAGTATAGCTGAAGACTGTGGAATTTTCAGTAAGCGTTCCGAAGGTGTTGTACAGCACGCGAGTTGAATCGTCAATAGAAACAACAGGGTCTGCAACAATCATAAACTCAGACTGCCCGTGGAGCTTTCGCGAGCTTCGTTTAACGCTAAAGTGGACTCTAAGCGAAGGCCACGACGTTGTTGCCGCATTTTCCATGGATCCATGGTCCTGAAGTGTTGCGGTAGTCAATTCGGCTTGCACTATTATGGTCGCCACTATCCAAAACGCGAACGCTGCTACCATTTCGATCTATGGTAATAGCAAATTCTAAAATGACATTTGCTCGGAATGAAGACGAGCTGAACAAACTCGAGTGACATCGTCAGTCTCGACGTCAGCACGAGCTCCGTTTTTGAAGAAATTTTATTTATTTTTTGGATCAGCGCATAATCAACATATGGGGATGGTACTTTTGAAAAGATGCTAGTCTCGACGGCAACACGAGCTAGATCTTGAAGAACCTTCATTCTCAATATGGATTAGCGAATAATCGACAGATGGGATGGTACTTGTTAAAAGATGCAGCCCTTGATTGCTAGTCTTGACGGCTGCACGAGCTAGATCTTAAAAAATATATATTTCTTAATGGATCAGCGATTAATTAACAGATGGGATGGTTCTTGGAAAAAGCAGCCCTCGGTTTCTAAGTTTGAAATTACAAGGTCATACAAAAGTCAAGAAGCTAATGAACGATGTAATTAAGTGAGTCTTATCATCCCGATTCAGCCGTGTGTATACCTAGAGCGTAAGCTTCACGAGTGCAATCACGAAAGAGAAAATATGACCATTATAATGACTGTCTAATCGTAAGCAGTAAGCTTAGCTTAACCGATAGGTGCGCCTTCTATGCGTGATACAGCTGCTACTACCACGTGTTCAATATCCACATTGCATTTTGACTCCGAAGTGCAATTCGATACCTATCAGAATCGTCAACGCTCTGCAACCAAATTGAGCTTCGTATGGCTGATGCAAATATCATGACGCATGTTAGAACCCGGGTGGATAACGACATATGAGCACCTGAATCGTTAAAATTGCCACAGTTTGTTTACCATAGAAGGACGGGCGATATCGTTCAACGAGACGACCTCTAACGAAGGAGCTATTCGAACTTCTTGAATTTAAAACGTCGAGATTTTTTTGAAAGATATAAATGAAATTGGCGATAAAAATTAAAGCGTTCGCTTTATGATTTGGCAGCAATTTAATGGCATTGTAACCTCAGAAGAATTACTAAGACTCGGCAACCGGATGCTTCGCAAGTGACTAGATGCTACGATGTCATACCCGTGTTCAAAGCTGCTGCTTGCTACACGATTTCAGATAACTGATGTTTTGGTCGAGCATATGGACCTCAAAGCTACTGATGTTTCGATCTTAAGCTCGAGCATATGGGCATACCAGTTTTTTTGGACAATACTAAACTTCCAGTTAAATCTTTCAAAAAGCTTAATGTGATAGTTTTGCACAAAGTTATCTTTTAAGTGTAAAAAGTTGGAAAACAATACTTAATGTAAGGTCGTCTCGTTAAATGGAATCGTCCGGCCTCCTGTGGTAAGCAGACTGTAGCAGTTATTTAACGATTTAGGTGCGCATATGTCATTATTACGCACGTAACCTGACATGTGCCATGATAATCGCATCACTTGGAAAACTATCATTTTTGGTATTAGCCTCTGATTAGAACACGGCAACAATTTCAATTGATGGATGCATGACATCCAGGACGATTCAATAAAGTTTTGATAGCTGCTTGCATAAATTTATATTGACATTTAGGGTGGAAATAACATTCCCCTAATTGCATTAACAATAGAGAGAGAGTTACGGTATGTGTAACGGGGTGTGTGGTTACATTAAGTTAACACTTAAAAGGTTGTATTAAAATATAATATTTAAACGGTAGATAATATTTTGGGAATATTACTTTGCATAGTAACATTCGAAAAGCTTTTTATTGGTAGATATAGGCCTTTATATCTACTTGCTAGTCAGCATGAAGACAGCCGTTTGCCTGACCTGCTGAGCGTTAAGGTTTTGGATGTAATATAAAAGTATCAATCATCAAATCTATCAAGACTATAAACGAACAGCAACACATCACTATGGATGCATAAAATTATCCAATCAAATCATACTGAAGGGATTCTATCAAAGTTTAAAAGTTTGCTTAAGGCGTGTCGAACGTATATTGCGCTGTGCTAAAGCAGACACTCAAACCACTTTAAAGGCATCTTCGCCTTGTTAAATAGGGCATCACCATTCCGAAACGTTGTGTCGTCATGATTTAGTTTCGTAACGTAAAACCTGTCCTCGTAAGAATTTCCAAATTTCGAAGCAGGTATTCCACCTGCACAGCTGTGAAACTCCACCAAGCCATCGTTTGCAAGTGAGTGGTGAGGCGTAAGAATTCCCAAAGTCCAAAACCACAGTCGTCGTCTCGATGGTAGGCCAGAAAATCCGTTACTACACATAACAGCATCCACGTTCCTTCGATAGATGTGTTGGGCAGCCAAGTACGCCGCGTCGAGTTTCGCAGAGCTGTAGTCCGTGCCTTCGTACGCCAGCGAAGTGATGCCTTTGGTCGTGGGACAGAAACCCGTCCTTGCTGCAATCTTATCGCTCAGGTAGTTGGTACTGTTCCTGCACGAATCCTGAAAGTAGTTCGAAGCCATGCTTCCACGCATTGGACCGGAAATGCCCACCCATGTCGAAGACGACGCAATGCTACACTTTCCCTTTGCGATGGCCCCGGCAAGCAAAAGATTCCCAAGTGAGTGCGCAATGATTATCGTGTCGGCAATCTCCCTCGTTTTACTGCCCCCGTTCACTGCAAGTATCCGGTCACACACTTCCTGCTGCAACGCATCGTCGGTCCACGCGGTGCCCATTGTCGATTGGATGACAAAAGTCTTGGAAGAACAGCATGGAGAATGATCCGTTAAATTCCCCCAATACCTTGGCGAGACTGGAATCAAACCATCGCCATGCACTCCCTCGTACCGCAAGCCATGAATAAATACGCACGGGCGTATAGTGGACTTGCAGGAACATTTATGATGCCTCGCCGAGAAATTAAAATTGGCGAGAAAGGCCCTTAGCTTTCTACTATCGCGAAGTGTGCGCTTGCCAGTAAGCAAAGATCGTCCAATGGTAGTCACGGAAGCTGGCGATGCCACTGTCTCGCATGTACCGTTCGCTTTGGTAATTTGCTTGTACCTTCTTTCATGCTTCTTTAAATACTTGACAGTTATGGTCATGTCACTTCCGTACAGTGTGAAGCCGGATGACTCTGCAAAACACAGACCCAGTTCGACTCCATCAATTGAAATCTTGAGCGTGGTTTCACTCGAGCACTTAATTGTACCACTGCTATTAGATGAATTGCTCGACACGGGTTCAGCTTGATTAATAGCGTTAATAATCGCGTTTATAGGTGGCGTGACTCCTGTATCATCACATTCTACCCCAGCGTTTAGACCATTGTCTCTCAAAGAAACGTGAGAAGCATACGCTTTGCCTTCGACAACCATATACCTGGAAAGGGTCGAACCTTCTGTGAATGTAGCGACTGTATCATACATAATACTGTCGATACCTTTGTAGGTTCGAGAGAGAACAGGAAACGCAAGCACGGAAAAGTTCGCGTAGCCGTGGATGGCCATAGAGCTGCGCTTTATCTCAAAATGGAAAGCCAACGTCGGCCAATTCAATGTCATTTCATTCGCAAGAATTTGACCATCGCTTTGAGTCCGAATCGCAAAAACTAACGGCACCACTATCGCTGTGAAGAAAGCATTTGGAAGCATTTATTTCCGAAGATGATCGTTCTAAGTAAAATAAACTTAATCTGACATCCATGATTGGATGGGATTTCCTCGAGCTTCCCTAAATACCAGCAAGAGTTCCAAAAAAGGATGGAGCAACGATTGGTGCATTTCTTCCGACCAGAAAGAGGCAGCCAAGGTATCAGACGGTGTGTGTGAACAGATGTCAGAGCATGGAAGCAATTAAAACCTAACCATGTAACACGCTCCGGCAAGGAGAGATGTCGCGTGAAGTCTCAGTGCGAGAGAGAGAGGAACAGACAGTCTATTACACGGTATCAATGTGAACAAGACTTCTGGAATGTCCTAAGCCAGATTAGCAACGTCTCAGTGCTTCAGACAGGTAACAGGAAAAAAATGTTTATGGTTGAAGTCTATCAATCCTTCGGAATGTACATATGAGTTTTGAACACACTACAAGATGATATTTAGCAATCATTCATAATTTTACTCTTAACCGATGAGGTGCTGGTAACTTGAATCATCTGTATTATTATTGCAAATATCTTTTTGCAGCAAAATATCCCATTTTTTCTGCGCACTGATTCGGTCTCACTTTGACGGTTCTTATTTCCGTTTATTTTTTTGTGTATAAAGGTGGCCTGGTCATCCGTGATTGATATAGATTCGCCTGTTTATTTGCCAAAAATGCAGCTGTTGCAACTTGCTATCCGAATGTATTTCAACTCATTTCATAACGATGAGACCTGAAAACGGCAACATTATTACAAATTCAGTCCTCCCTCTGATAACTTATATCCTTGGTAAACGCTTTCAATGACGTTATAAGAGGTTATAAGGTATCGAATGAGACTGTAGTGGCCGTCAAATCCTGAGTTAGCGGGTGTAATAAGTTTTCGGGGTATAAGTAATCGGAGGAAGAACTGTATGTTGCTGTATTCATATTATCGTAGCGCATTTCACTTCATTTTATAACAACGTATATTGCAAAATACAGTCTTTCTCTACTAACTCATCTTCCAAAAACATATAATCCTTTTTAATTTATAGTATTTGCGTTCATTGTGGTCGTTCGATGGTAGCTAATATATATCGATTTAATCTAATAACTAATAACCAGCGATAACCTATAGTAAAAGATATATAAGATATCAGAGAGAGGTTTGTATGTTGCTCTATACATATAGGATATTGCTGCAATTTATGCTACTCTGAAAGTGAAATTTTTTCTACATCCCCCCAATTCTTAATAAAAGCGAAATAACATAATTTCTTAAATACAGTCATTTGAATCGACATCAGAATCTACGACAACCTCTTGTGTACAGTTAGCAAGCAGAGGCAACCAAACTTTTCTGTCTTGGCCAAGCGTGAGACAAGCCTCTTTTCACCCATTTTATAAAGTAAAAGTGTCTTTTAAGTCGACACGAACCTCTGAACTCGCTACGGCAGTGTTGAGAGGCGCAAATTCGTCGCAAACCCCTTTAAGAAGCCTATTTGGCTCAATAATAGATAGCTAGGCAAGTATGACGACATAAAAACCTGGGGTGGGTCTAGACAATTCTTAAGTTAATATGTTAAGTAGTTCGACAGCCCTTTTGAACGTTCTGATATGAATACAGTTTAACTTTTCTCTATTCAAAAGCCTAAGAATTTATGGAACTTTTTTTCAAAGTTATCTGGTAACCTTTGACCAGAGGTTTCTGGGGACTATTTTCCGTCGATTCTGGGGGCTTATTCCCTCGAATTTTATTCGGGAATTTTTATCCTTAATTGCCTCTAGCTGTGGTTGCACAACCACAGCCAGATCTTCTACAATCGACTGTCCAGTCAATCTAAAACTTTCGCACTATCTCTTATAGACAGGCGTTGGATAATTTCTTGGAAGTTACTTTCAACGCAAGCATCCTTTTTCGCACTACTCAACTTATTCGAGTGGTCGAACTTCGACGCTGTCTGTGCTTGTGCACAGCCGTCGATATCTAACTCCACAGTGTGATAAGTAGTCACACTGAGGTCATGTGCAGACGTGCAAACGACCGACTTACAAATGAGACGTCAAACGCAATCGGAGAACATCCACACGCTTGTGGATGCACCAAGACGTTCATCAGACGGTCATCTGATGAACAAGAGACAGGCATCGTCACGGCCTGATGATGCGACTTTATGCATTGCTCGAACTTTCTGAGCCATGGTTATTCAAGCATGACATTAAATTTGTCATCTTAATCTAGTAGAGCGAGCACCTCGCTCTTCAAGTCACAAACGATTGCAAAATGTAGTCGTTTCAAAAACGGACTTCAACTCTATGAACGTAATGTTCCACGCCCAGTGCCATCAAACAATTAGCGAAATGATCGACTCCCGCTAGGAACGGTGAAGGAAGCGGGTCGTAAGAAAATGGTCCGGTTCAGTAGGTGCGGAGCGCCCTGCTGGTCCAGCAGCGTCAAAAGAATTTGCAGGCCGTTTGACAAAAGTTGCTCCGCACTCACAAACATTGTGTGTAACTGCCCCAGGTGACGAGGTATCCTCGCCACCTTAAAAAGTTATAGTGGAAAAAAGTTGCCACCAAAGTTCCTAGTCGATTGTGGGGCGTCGAACAATTTCATTCGACGCCAATCGCTAGAAGATCGCAGATTCAAATTTATTGAGCGTGGTATCCCTCTAACGAGGATAACAGTGCGCCCAGCAACAGGTGCATTAAGATACGTGTAGTTCGTATCCAATACACGTGAAAGGGTAATACGATGAAGATTGCATCGTCACATACGAGATATCCATAGAGTGTAGACCTCCATTTTCTTGTCGTCTTGGAGGACGATAAGTTCCGAAGTGGACGAAAGCTTGTTTAAGACTGAAATTCTTCTGTTCCGCTATAGAGATCGCTTAATCGAGGGACTCTAGTTCAAGCCGGAACAGGTGGGTCTAACAGGACCGTGTGCAAGTCCTCTAAGAACTCATTCACCTGTATTTGTTCATTAATTAAAGAACTCACGATACAACGGATCAGGTTTCGTGTATACTGGGCATAAGCATGAATGTCACGTTTACCCTGCTTCAAATCCAGAAGCTCGGCTCGAGCCCTGAATTCGGCACGTGGCGCTCATGTGTTTGCCTGAGCCGACCTCATACGACCCAAAAAAACAATGGGTCGTGAAGCTTGAGTTCATGGTGTACGAACTCGGCTATGGCCGCATGTTGTTCATCTGTGTTCAGAGTGAACAGCATGGCGCCAACAGCCGGTCCGCCTTCAACTGACTTCATGCGTTCAATCGCTCTTCATTCAAGGTCACTCGTACGAGTGAACGTTTAACTCGTTGCGTGATAGCCTTCTTTAGTGGCATTAAAGCTTTCTCCTTATCCAATTAGCATGTCCATGTTGATTTTGAACGTGCGTAGGCCGTTGAACAGACTACGAAGGGCTGACAGGTGTAAGGAGACACCCTTTGCTAGTACGGATAACCGTACAAGTCATCCTACACTGATTACAGCGAAGGTCGAGACCTCGACTACAACGTGCAGAGTAAGGTTCTAATAGCTATAAGTCTTAGCTACTAAAGGAAGAGAAAATCAAGACACTAATGCCTTGGTAAACAACAGATCACTTGTAGGCGCTTATACACTTGATCTGATAGCGATGAATTAATTGCCAACGCGAGAACCGAAATAATTCTTGCGTGATCTTCGTAATGGCAAAGTCAAGCAGATCTGTGTACTTGTCACAGATGACAACTACGTAGCCGATATTCGGTCGGCAATTGTATTTCCTGAGAACATTCGAGTTCTAAGCAGCTCGTTGATGGACGAAAGTATCCTCGATCAGAAGACTCGGATTGAACGTTTCACGTCCCAATCTTGGGAGTCTTTAATGAAAAACCCTTTCTAAAAAGATGCAAAATTCATGGCAAGATGCTCGTTATCATGCACTAATTAATTTCGCTCAGCTGGCTGCAGCTGACGCTACTGAAAGCAGACGATACGCTCTGCGCCGTCAGTGCCATTAGGCCTCAACTCACAGCCGATTGCAAAATCGCTGGGGTCACAGGCGACATGAAATGGTCTTCCCTGGTCTTCAATCACCAAGATCGACGATTGCATCAAGCTTGAATCAATATCTTCGAAAGAACGGAGAAAAACGTTTGAAGACCACGTTACATTCGCTTATGTAAACAAGAAATACGCACTGTCATTTCAGCGTAGTTGCGCGAGTATTTCTGCAAGTACGACGCTAGCACAACGAAGTTTCGAAGTCACTTGACATCGACTAGTCTATAATTGTGTTGATTTTTTCAGGATTAGGGCGTACATCGTGTTTCCTCACGATGCAGCCAAGAAGTGATTATTCACTTGCCGCAAATAAACATGCCTTAAGGTTGGTGTACGTCTTATGCGCACACATAAGTGTAAGAACATTACGAGTGTGGGTAAAATGTACCTCATTAACCGGTTTTTCATTTATAGCCCGACTAGAAATGTATACATCGACAAACAACTTAATGCGATATCAGCTAGAACAGATTGGTAACATGATTGATGTAGGAATCCCTTGCCACTCTCGCAGCATACCGTTTAAGGTGCTTACTGGAATATCCTGCTCACGCGTTAGGAACTGAATGAACTCATCTATTAGATCCATCGACGTCCTTCCTCGATGTCGGCGTTTAAGCCGGTACCGTTGCAGCAATTTATTTATTAAATGCATGCACTATCCGTCATCCTCCTGTGGCCTTACGCACACAAAAGGTTTGAGAGCTATGTGGGGAGATTGACTCTCTCACATGACTCGCTGCGAAGCGATAGGAAAAAGATCTTTTTACTCGTTAGTTCCTGTTTATGAGGTGTGACTACTGCTTCATGACGCAGCATTATAACGTGGTTTCAGGTCGATCACGTGTCGGGTACATTTATACTTAGACAACTCGCATGGTAAAAATTCTGGAAAACATCCATAGATTTGATCAAATTCTCATATAAAGGATTTTTTCTCAAGCAATTATTATGATTGAGACGTAAGACATTCAATTTGAGTCTTCTCATCGCGAATGTTTCGTCCATCGGTGAGCTGATGAGAGCATGTGAAATATATTGGTGATCGGATATTAGCCACGTACTCACCTCCTGTGACGAGTACGCAAATCCAACTGACTTTGCGACTACGCATATTGCGCAAAAACTGTCATGGCTCTAACGTTAACAACTGATTTAACCTCAGAGTTAGCTTCGGAGGCACATCGGATCAAGTGTATAAGAGCCTGCACATGCTTCAATATTAGCCAAGGGTTCAACGTCTCGGATTCTTCCGGAAAATTTAATTTCACAAGTTTTTGGGGACTTATTTCCTCAGGTTCTTTGGAAACTATTTCCTTATTTATTTGGGGAGCACCGTCCCTAACTGCCTCGAGCCGTGGTTGAGCAACACAGCGAGATCCTTAACGATCGACTCTACCGTTGATCTAAGATTTTGCACTGTCTCTTATCAACAGGATTTTAATACTTTTCTGGATGTTGCTCTCTAGACAAGCATCCTTGTCCCGGTCTACTCGACTTACTCGAGTGGTGGATCCTCGACGCTGCCTTAACTCCATAGTGATATAGGTGATCACACTAAGGACTTGTGCAGTCGCACTAGCTTCCGAACCACAAGTGAGGCTCCAGCAGTCACTCGTAGTGCATCCACACGCTGGAGGAATCTTCAGACGCTCAACAGATGGCCATCTGATGAACAAGATGCAGACATCGAAACAGATCGATACTGCCAATATATGCATGGCTCGTTTTTCTTAGGCATTGTATAAACAGCGCAGTGGCAAAGTCAAGCAGATCTGCGCAAATAAAGACACGACTCCAGCCATCGGCTGTGATCAACTGCGGGAATGGAACAAGATGTGCCATCTTGCTGAATTGGTCAACAAACACAAGAATACCATTATTCTTGTGATCGGCTTCGGGGAAGCGAAGACGAAGTCCATACAAACGGACTGCTCGAATAGGCAGGAAGCTTTATATTGTGAGTAACGTCATGCAGCGGGTAGTTATGGTCGAGATCGCAGAAATGAACCGTGGTGGAAATGCCTTTGGTCCCCTCCAGTAGCGGGGGCGACCCTGCGCGCGACGACCAGACAATTGCTTGGTGTATCTGCTCGACAAAGGACTTGTTAGGGTCGATTCCTTCAATGTAGAGCTTTCTGCTCTTGCAATGTGCTTCAGCGCGCTAAAGAGCGTGCCAAAGCGTAGAAAAATAAATACTGGGCTACTTACCAGGCTCAAGCCAAGGCCCAGGCTGCTCAGGCCACCAAGGCGAAGACAACGGACGATATAAATCGGCATGTCAAGCTGTCAGAAATTATCAATAGAACGCGATTCTAATTTCAAAATGTTCTAGACCGCAAGTATGCCATTGCGGAAGAACACATGGTAATTATTTACACGTACACAAGGTCTTAGCAAGAAGACTTTCGAGGTGCGTCGCAACGCTGTGTATGCTACCGTATTCGATGACCGTAATGGCTCTACCTGAACCCGTGATAAAATAGAGCATGTGTCTTCTGATGGTTCTACTCGCGTCAGCTTTCTTGACTACGGAAATCAAGCAACAAGGACGGCGAGTTGTCTCCGTCCGTTTGACGGCAACGCGCTTCAGTATCCTCCCGAAGCAAAAGAAGCAGTTTAAAATTGGATTAAGTTGCTTGCTGCTGACGAAGAGATTGATTCTGATGCCGCGATTCGCCTAGGCGAAGAGGCGTGGAACAAGAAACTGCCATAACAGCAATGATGACCACGTTCGTTAGTACCCCGATGAGTAGCACAATTTACGATGCTGACGGACCAATGCTAATTATATCATATTCCAAGCGCTTAGTAAGTCCCTAATTGATATTTTAAGGTACTATTAATATTAAACACGCAACAAACATTTACGTATGATGAAGCCATGTGTTACTTACGTAATGAAGAGATGGCAAATGATTAAGAAAGCTTACATTCATTTATTTCCAAGCCTTCTCAGATGCGTTTGAAGTCGTAGACGCAACAAGGATAATCCAATGACAATAAGTCCATCCCTCCCTGGGAACTTATCCTTACATTCTGCAGTGATATTATTTTTAATGTCCCAAATGCATAGAAAATCGTCACTTCCGGGAATGGCACATGGGTCGCATTGATCAAGGCCAGGTCACGGTCCACTATAAATGTTGCTGCTTGTAAGTTGAAAGTTAACAGTAGCTTTTAAGCAATCCAGCTCCCAAATAAATGCTCCTTAATCCTCAGTACAAAGAAATGCAGATGAAGCAAAATTGTCGGTGCCATACCAACTATTTTTTTAGTGGCATATGGAACCGATTTGTTTTATACATACAGTCCAAAAATAAAACAGGTATTAATACAGCTTTACTTTTCCCTAATTATGATCCTTTGATTACCTTTAGTAGCTAAAGACCCTTAGCTACTTAGAAACCTTTCTCTGTACCCCTGTGTACGTGAAGTTTTGAGGCACTATAATCAGTGTAAGGTCAACTAGTACTTACCAGTACTAATAAAAGGTGCCCCGTTACACCTGGTAGCTTTTCGTAGTCCGTTCAACGGCCCACGCACGTTCCATCCATCATGGACTTGTTGGATGGTGAAGGAGGGTGCTTTTAAGATCTTCAAGAAAGTTATTACGCAATGCGTGATAGGCTTCCTCATTTGAGTGACCTCGAATCGAGAGCGATCGAAGGAATGAATTCGGTCGTAGGAAGGCCAGCAGTTGGCGCTATGCCGTTCACTCTGGGCAAAGATGAACAGCATGCGGCCATAGCCAAGTTCATTCAACCAAACTCGACGGGGCTTAAGAGAAAGTAGCCTTGCTTTACCAGCAAGGCTCTCAATACACAGAAGTGTCGAGAGAACAGGGCGCTCAACAATGGAACTGTTGTAGCAGCAGCATTTACATGCTGGTTTTGGTCAACGCTTTTGCTTCGACCCGAAAGCTTAAAGATAGAAATATCTAAGTTTAAGGCAGTCGAAGGCGACTACCTTTTGAGATGGCTCGTCGAGTTAGACGACGCCATAGAAGCTCATCGTATCAGTGATGATGCGACGAAAGTGAAATTTGGCATGTCCAACTTAGCCGGACGTGGGCAAGCGTCGAATTCACGCTTATGCCCAACATACACGATACTTGGTCAGTTGTATCGTTAGTCATCCAATAGATGATCAGAACAGGTAACTGTGTTTATTAAAGGTGTCCTGTTAAGATCCACCTGTTCCAGCTAGAATAAGAGTCGCTAAACCAAGCGATATCTATTCTGAAACAGGACTTTAATCTTAAACATGTTTTGGTCCACTCTGGTGCTTATCGTCCACCGAGACGACAAATAAACGGCGGTCCAGATTCCATGGATCTCTCTATTTAGAGAGCGAGAAAAATCGCTCTTCCAGTTACAAACGATTACAGATATGTAATCGTTGTCAAAAGATGAGCCACTACGCATATAAGTGTAGTGCCGCACGGCCAGTGCCTAAAAGCACTGAGCGAAAAGAGCGACCTCTTGCTGGAAACAGCGGAGGACGCGAATCCGACGCTGCTGCGAAATCGCAACGGAGAGGCGAATCGTCAAAAAGCGGTCGGGGTCAGTAGGTGCGGAGTGCCCTACTGATCAAGCAACGTCTAAAGAATTTGCAGGTCTTCCTACGAAAGTTGCTCGTCACACACAAACATTGGGTGTAACTGCCCCAGAGGATAGGGTTAACCTCATCATTTTGAAAATTAAAGTGTCGAATTAGTTGCCACTTAAGTCCCTAGTCGATTGTGGGGCGTCCAAAAACTTTTTGAGACGCCAATTGCTATTAGATTGCAGGCTCAAATTTAGTGAGCGCGATTTCCCTATAACGTGGATGACAGTGCGTCTAGCAACAGGCGCATCTGTAACGGTTAAGAAACGTGTAGTTGGTATCCAATACACGTTAAAGGGTAAATAGTGCCATGTTGAATTCATCGTACTAGATTTCGATGACAAATATGATGTCATCCTTGGAATACCATGGCTAAAAAAATACGAGCCATGTATAAATTGGCACCATTAATCCGTGACATTGTCTGTCTCTTGTTCATCAGATGGTCAACTGATGAACGTCTTGGTGCCCTTAAGCGTGTGGATGTCCTACGAGTGAGTGCGATGGTCTCACAGGTGGCTCGGTCGTTAGCATGACTAAACAAGACCTCAGTGTGATACCTAACACATTGTGGAGTTAGATCCCGACGGCTGTGCACAAGCACAAGCATCGTCGAAGGTCCACCATTATGACGTAGACATAGTTACCGACGGCTGTGCACAAGCACAGGCAGCGTCCAAGTTCTACCACTCGAATAAGTTGAGTGCTACGAAACAAGGATGCTTGCTTAAAAAGCTAAACTCAGGAAAATTTAAAACGCCAGTCTATAAGAGACAGTGCGAAAGTCCTAGATCGACCGGAGAGTCGATCATAGAGGATCTCGCTGTGGTAGCGCAACCATAGCTAGAGGCAGTTGGGGAGTATACTACCTAAGAAGTTTCTGTGGGAATAAGTCCCCGGAAACCTGCGTCAAAGGTTCCAAGGTAAGGGGAAATAAGTTCCAAAGAAGACAATCAATATCTTAGTAAACAATGGATCAAGTGTAGGCGCTTATACACTGAGACAATCAAGGTCTTAGTTATCAATGAATCAAGTGTAGGCTGCTTATACACTTAATCTTTTAGCGCCTCCGAAATTAAAGTCGGAGATAACTCAATTGCCAACGCTAGAACCGAAATAATCTTGCGTGATCTGCGTAGTGGCAAAGTCAAGCGGATCTGCGTACTTGTCACAGATGACAACTACGTGGCCGATATTCGGTCGGTAATAGTATTCCCTGAAAACGAACGGATTTTCAGTAGCTCACCGATGGACGAAAATGTCCTGGATGAAAAGACTCGGATTGAACGTTTTACGTCCCAATCCTCGAAGTCTTTGAAGAAAAATCCTACATATAACGATTTAAAAGGAATTTAAAGATGTCTGTGTCATGAAGCAATGGCCATTGCGTCGTGTTCAAGTAATAGCGATCGACAAATTCTTTGCTGAATGCTTTCCAGCGGGCCATGTGGGGAAATCAACTTCCCTACATAGCTCTCCAACCTTCTGTGTGCGTAAAGCAACAGGAAGATGGCAAATAGTGCATGCATTCAATAAATTGAACGCTGCAACTGTACCGGCCCAAACGCGGATACCACGAAAAGGCGTAATCATTAATGATATGTCAAAGAGTACTATCTTTTCGTCAGTGGATCCGATGGATGGATTCTATCAGATGCTTATGCGTGAACAAGATATTCCGTTCACAGATGTAAGCACCCCAAGCGGTATACTATGGGAGTTGCTAGTCATGCCACAGGGACTTAGTGATGTCTTTGCGACATCTAACAGATGTGAAACGAATCTGTTGAAATCGGTGCGAGATTTTGCACCGAGCTATTTTGATGACGCCTTCGTTCATAGCAGAGCCATAAACGGAAAGTCGGATGTTGAAGTACATCGTACTAACGTCCGAAAGGTTCTTACGCTCATGCGCAACCACAAGTTGTATGCAAATCATAAGAAGCGTATATTCGCTGCAAGCAAATTACCACTTCTTGGATGCATCGTGGGTAATCACAGTACGCCCGGATCCATAAAAGATCAAGGCGATAACCGATTGGCCTGTGCCAGTCGATGTAAAGGGAGTTAGAAAATTTCTCGGCTTAGCGGCGTACCTGCACAAGCACTCACGCAATCATGCCGAAATGACAATACTCCTTTCTTCTTTGTTGAAGAAAAGTATAAAGTGGTCATGGAACGCTGATTATCAGCGTTCCTTCGAGGGTATCAAAAAGATCTTGATGCAATCGCCAATCCTGGCGATTGCAGAACAAGACCGACCTTTTCATGTGGTCTGTCACGCCAGCGATTTTGCAATCTGCTGTGCGCTAAATGCAATATGACACGGCGCAAAGCGCGTAGTCTGCTATCAGTCGCGTCAGCTTCAACCAGATCGATGCGATGAATGAGTGCGTGACAAGAAAACTCGTTGCCATGAATATGCACTGGCTAAGTCAAAGGTCTATATCTTGGGAGATGGACCCTTCATTATTAATATGGACCATGCGTCTTTACGCACGGCCTTATACTGGCCACACCTCTCGCAAAGAATGGCGAGATGGTTGCCTATCTTTGCCCAGTATAACTTCTTCTCTTCGTGGATTGCAAACCAGGTCGACTTAGCGTCGTCGCTGATGCCCTTTCGCGCCGGCCCGTTCTTGAGCCGGCAGCGCAAAGAACAATGAGGATAAGCCCACTGTTGCAACAATAATGCCGTCGTCAACATTACTCGACGGCGTTAGAAGAGCTTGTCAAGAAGATAAGGCTCTTGAAGGTTGATGGATTTTATAGAAAAACCATCCCAATAATCCTTGAAAGGACTGTCGAAATTGTATCGTTCCTTAAAAGATCCATACACAACACAAAATGGGTTACTGTATTACGCAGCCATTGCTGGCGACACACCTCTGTCGTGATCCCTACTTATAATGATTTGCATTCACGCAGCATGTATGAGTGCCACGATGCACCAATAAGTGATCATCGTGGACGTGAGAAGACTTATCTCACGATAAGTCGCGACTTCTACTGACGTGAGCCACGCCAGTATGAGCTCGTCCACAAGTACATACGGGCTTGCGAAGTTTTTCAACGGGTAAAGCTCAGTGCTTCATCCCGTACTCCGTTACAACCTCTGCATGTTCCGGCAGAGTGTTTGCAGTCCGTATCCATGGACTTCGTCTTCAACGTGAACTGCTTTTTGACTCGACAAATTCGTTTGAATTTATTAAAATAGCAAGGACAGAAAAATTGATGAATTGAAAGAGCGACTGAAGCCTAGAAGTCTATCCATTCTGAAGCGCTAAACGTGGAGAAGGAAACAGTCGTAGGAAGCTATGATGTCACGTCCTATTCCGTAAATGTAGTTGCTAAGCTCGCGGATGGCGCTGTGGTTGCATCGTGTGGCCTTACTGTGCTCCTCACCACAGTGGTCAGCAGCAATTACGACGGTGGTCTGTCATCTAGCGGCCGCCCGGCACACCGCGACTTCTTGCCACTCACAGTAGACCTCCCCGTTAAGTCACACGCTGTGTGTCTTATTCCGGATAACAAAAATGCCGCGAGTATACGAGTGGCTTCGGATTTCCCGACGACATAAGAATGTTAGTATTCTAGTTTGTGCTGATCCATTCAGCAAAATTGTACATCTTGCTGCAGTATACAGGTCGATCACAACCAAAGGCTGTGCTCCTGCCTTTGTTGACGCGATATTTCGACTCCATGGGTTTCCCCGTGAACTAGTCTCGGATCAAGACCCTAAAATTACGGCAAAATTTTGGCAAACTGTGTTCAAATCAGTTGAAATACATTTGAGAATGTCAACTTCTGATCATCCTAAAACAGATGTCAGACGGAGCGTGCAAGCCGTATCTTCGAAGAGGTAATCCGGCTTCACGTGCTCTTGTGTTGTTAAGTAGGAAGTAGTTTTAAGACTGATTTATAATTAATCGAATTGAATATACTTCGCGGATACGTCCACTTTTTAACGAGTTAAAGTGAGTTCTTGCCGATGGGAGATTTCGCAATCAACAAGTCAGTGCATACTTCTACAAAGCATACACCGATTTTCGTGAACGGCTTCCGCCATTCACGTATTCCCACCTTGTTAGAGAGTGACTCTTCCTCAAAGCGGGGAGGGACTCGCTCGATCAAAAACCTTTCTACCTTCTGCTCATTTTTAATCAACATTGAAGTGGACAAATTTAATGCCATTGCGGACTCTAATAACGATGCGGAAAGACTCACCATCGAAGACAATGATACTATTAAAAACAATAATGCTCTTCCTAGGGAGGAGTGCAAGCCGGTCGCATTGAAAGCAAAAACAGAACCGAGTCAGCAGGTGATGTCCTGCTGGCTAGAGAAGCAGTGGTCCGCTTCGCACAGGATTCCATCGCTGACGCGGTAAATCGACATAAACGAAACTCTAACAATAATGGAAGAGCCAACATTCTTTAATTTCATGTTAACGAACTAGTCCTTCTGGCTACGATAAGTTTACCAAAGCACGTAGTGACGAATGTTTACAGTGATAAACACTGCCCATGTATATCGACCCTTTCCGTGCACTGCACCGCCAAGGCAATGCAAACACGATCGAGCTGCCTCGTAGGATGAGTACGCATCCTACGTTTTACGTTAGGCGTCTCCGACCGTACCATCAGTACGAGGCTTCTTGCGATTTCAGATTACACCAGAACAGTCAAGAGCATCAGCCAAAGCCTGATGGATCCGAGCCAAAGACTTATTGTCTCGGAACAGGGTTTAATTCTCTTGAACCAGACTATCCGCTCTTTGCTCCAAGGAAGAGATCTTCCGACGAGCTGTCAATATTTCGTTTTAAAGGGACTGATGAGTCCTTTCGTTCGCCAGTTGTTCAGTCGCAATCTGCGCACAACTTTTCAACTGGTCACGAGAAACATTATCGACCGCCAGCGCTAACGCGCGGCGATGGGATGGCTCGTGATCAAGAACCGACCTCAGTGGCCGAGTGGTTAAGCACTGGAACTGGGACCGGGAGGTACGTGGATCGATACCCGCGGAGGGCGGTACGATGATATATCGCCGGAGATAGGCTAAAAAGCAGACGAGCAACCATCCAATGGAGGGCCGCCCTGCCAACCCGCACCGAAGGTGTGTGATAGTTAGGTGGGAGGAGGCCCTGTAGCCGAAATTCCCCATAGTGTAATGAGGGGTGCGGGGTTTCAATAAGAGAACTTCGTCAAAATTGAATCTCAAGATTCTCCCTTAAATAATAAAGGGTGTGATCCAAATCACGATGAGAATCGGGCTCATCAAACGAGGCGAATCTAATCTTTCCTCCCCTCTTCATCAATTGATGGATTCAGGTGGCGAGAAGCCCTTCTTGTTGAAAGTTTCTTGAGCCACTGTCAGGCAAAGGGGGTCGAACGAGTAACTCGTTCGTTGCCGAGGGTATCCGCCCTCGCATGATAGTTGAGAACCTCGTGGCCAACTGATGTTGGACGCTCCGGGTCTGGTCTTGCAGTACGACGAGACCCATCCTCCTCGGCAGAAGGTCCATCGGAGATCGAGCGCTTCCCGCGCTCGTAAAGGTTTGGAGGTTCTCAATCCCTTGACGCATCTCGTACGAGACGAAAGTCCTCCAATGGAGGTCTTTGAGGGAATACGCATCAAAAGGGACATGACCTGCACCCTCAAAACAGCATGGGCATGAGCCCCCCAGGAAAGGCAAGGAATCCCTGCCTTTCTAGACAAACGGTGCAACTCATAGCGTGCACCGACTACGGTTCGATACTTAAACCGTTTACGAAAAGTATTTAGCTTGTCAAGCCAGACCCCACGACCTATGTTTTGTACATTCTGTACAAAGGCTGCCCAAGCTTGGAACAATGGTTTGACATCCTTTGCCCGTTTGCAAGTGTACCAACGATGCCGGTAAAAGGCATCGAGGAAGAATTCTGTTTCATCCTCACCAGGCTTGTGTAGCCTGGATGAGTCGAATAACGGAATATGATAGTGATCGTCGGTCATACCAGACGTGGTCATCGGCCTCGGAGTCATCTGATGATGACTCCCCACTAAAAAAGATCTGACGAGTTGAATAACCTCGTCATCACCTCTTAAGTAGTCATGTTAAAACCCAAAGGTTTAACGGACTCGGGCCCGGGTGATCCGGCGGTCTCACAGTCGCCACTGAGTCGGGCGAAGCAGCTGACTTGTCCCCGTCACCTGCAATGTCATCAATAGATGACATACCCCCGTCACCTTTAATGGGAGTAGGAGGTGACACATTCCTCGCGGTAGACGCATTAGCGTCTACTGAACATTTGCCTTACTGATAGCTACACTTATCCGTGCGTCAAATATTTTTTTGATTGGCAAATATTTAATATGAACTTACTTGGAACTAAATGGTGCCGTCAAGATTACAACGTAATAAGCCGAAATTACGCCCAAGTACCTTTGCGATGGCTTCCGACGAAGCCGAGCACCAGCGCGTGAGCGAGTTGTTTGCTCGCGTGGTAGGAAACTCAAAATCCTTCGTCAGTGGCTCTCTCTCGATAGACGAATCGACCGAATCGGCTGCTGTGCAACTGGTTTGGGGCGGAACGGACCTGGTCAACAGCGTGACGCACAAGTACCAGACTCACCACCATGTGAGTGCACTCTGTCAGTCGCAGCCAAACGTGATCGCCACAGGTTTTCCTCGCATTGATAGTAGCGATTGCACGAGTGTGTCGCCTTCTGGAAAGTACTTAGTGACACTGAAACTCGAGAAAACACAGAACGACGGCACACCCGAGGGGCTATTCTGCGGTACTCGTTTAAACTTTTTTGGTTTTTTTCAACAATTGCTCACATTCTGATATGTATGTGGCTTTGCGGTCTCCGTACTTAGTGTTTGAAAAACACAGATTCGTGTCGTCGTTTAAAGCCCCAAAGACGCTGCATGGAGCGATTTATCTTGGCGAACGCGAGGGTGGCATTGTGTGGTCAAACGATGAGAAAACCATCGCGTACGTAGCAGAGAAGAAGATTGAAGCGGCTGTTGCATTTTATACAAACGTGAATACAAAAGGGGCGGAAAAGAAGGGCTCTGTTGGCGCCAAGTTTCAGTACTGTGGAGATTGGGGCGAGCAATACGAAGGCAAGAAGACGGCTTCGATTTTTCTTGCCACGTTGGCAACGGGAACGATTCATGAGGTGAAGAATGTACCTGAGCACTTGACGTGTGCAGACGTGGCATTTGTGCCTGGAGACGACGAACTGGTTTTTGCAGCCATTGAGGTCGATAAGCCCAAGCGTTTGGGAATCATCTACTGTTTCAATCGACCACAAACGCTCTATCATGTTTTTCTAGACAAAAAGGATCCGACCAAAAACGTCGTGCAGAGGCTGGCATTGGATTTCCAGGACGAAGACGACACGGACATTGGATCAATGAGAAGTCCACGCTTCGCACCAGATGGCAAGCAACTGGCATTTCTCGCAACTCGCGACATTGCCACGCATGGGACTTGCAGCTTCTTGTGCGTGACGAATTGGGCATCCAAGAAAACGTCGACGGTCATTCCTATCGTCGAGGAACCTGATGCATCGGAGCTTGATGTCGCGAAACGATTTAACGGATTATTCGTCACGTCATTGCATCGAAAGGCATGGTCGTCAGATGCGCGGTTTATCTTTATCGAGACGCATGTGGGCTCTCGAGTTCTTTGGAAATACGTCGAGGTCGCTTCCAAAGAGCTCGTGTCTCCTGCATACGTCGAAGGCTCGAAAGTAGCTGTTGAAGTCGTAGTGGACCGATCGCATGACTACTATGTCGTGCTTGTCATGTCTCCCATACGACCTGCCAGTGTCTTTCTTGTGCATGTGGACCCTACGACAGGAACCTATATTCGACCTCCAATTTGTATTGCTGACCAACAGGAAGCCACGACGTTTATTAAGCAGTGGAAAGTCTACTCGATTCCATCGTCTGTATCTGACGGGCCCGCTGCTGCAAAGACAAAACCAAAAATGCCTCATGTGCTTCAGAATTTGCTACTTTCGTCAGTAGCCAGCACAACGGACTATGAAGCAACAGTCTTGCTTCCAAGCAGCGTTCCGTCACAAGATGGGTACCCTGTCATCTTAGATCTGCATGGAGGGCCACATAGCTGCTCCACAGTTATGTACCAAAAGCTATACGATTTCTGGGCTGCGCTCGGATTTGCCATCATAAGCGTCAATTACCGTGGCAGCACTGGATTTGGGAGGAAGCCATTGGAGTCTCTAGTTGGCAAAGTTGGGACTCAAGATGTCTATGATTGCCACTATGCATTGGACTACCTCTTGGAAAACAAGGCCACGCTGGGTCTGCCATTAGATCAAACACGTGTGCACTGTTCAGGAGGCAGCCACGGCGGATTCCTCGTCACGCACCTTATTGCGCAGTTTCCAGGATTCTACAGATCCATGGTAACACGAAATCCGGTGACGAACATGGCTAGCGTGTTCTACACGTCGGATATTCCGGACTGGGGGCTCGCGTGTGCAGGCATTCAGCGCTTTGAAGCCATTTACACGTCTCAAAAGCTGCAGAGTTGCCACCAAAACTTGCCACCGCTGACACCCGAAGCGCGGTTGGCAATTCTCAGTAAATTGTGGCAGCATTCCCCAGTTAGCAACGATCTCAGTAAAGTCACGACTCCGTCTCTGTTTGGATTAGGGGGAAAAGATAAGCGCGTGCCACCGAATCAAGGACTCGAGTATCAGGCGACTATTGCCGACTACGGCGTGCCGACGAAAGTCTTTTGGTATCCCGACGACTCGCACCCATTGAGCTCTGTGGAAGCCCTGGGGGATTTTACAGTAAATTGGGCTCTGTGGTTACTCAAGTATAATTCCATCTAACATCGTAATTATTACAAACATGTTTTCTGTATGCTGTATCGATTGAGCGCTCTGACTCACAGGTCGTTGCTTAACCATTTAGTCACCAGTTACTTACACGTCAATTGTGATGGGAAAGCAAGAAAGGTCCTTCAAATCGACAAGTACAATCGTTGCTGACTTGGAGAAAGCAGGCACGGTGATAAGTCGCACTTGCTGGCCATTGGTTCCTGTGCACGTACAATTCCATCACTTTTGCGTCCGTGGTTGCTACAAATAAATCAAACGTCGTACCTGCCACAAACCGTGTGCTGAAGCGAGGCTGGTTGCCTGAAAAGTACACCTGAGGACACGATTCGAGAACAAACGGATCTTCGTTCGAGACGGGAAAACACGCCAACAGGTCCGGAGCCGTCGGCGCAGTGTGACGCCATTCGAGACAGCACTGCAGGTAATTCAATGCTCGTTCTTGCTCTCGCAGCTCCTTGCTTACAGTCAAATCGTCTCTATTAGGGAGAGTGCATTGCAGCATACTACGCAGTGGCTGCCCTGCATCCCCATAGAGTTGCACGCCTCCCACGCGCGCTTCGTACGGGTTGGTGACACATCGAAAGGACTGGAAGTGGGAGCTCCTCGGGAACAGACACGGATGGAAGCTCTGTTGCGGAAGCGTATAATTGCTGGGGTCGGACGCTCCCGGCATGAGGTCCACACACATGGCTGCTGCCAATGTCGACACGATCTCATCAGCATTTCGCAGCGGCTCGCACTCGAGATCTAACTGTGCTGCGGTCTTGCGCTTAAGTGTTGGCACCTGGACGTCGCGCTTATCGACAGCTTCAAGCACATTGCCAACAATAATTGTGCGAACGATTTTTGATACAAACGATTGCTCCTGAACATCGCCTAATCGACCTGCCAAATAGTCGACCAGAATGTGGTTCCGTAGCGGTTGGCTATCGGTATTGCGGCCAATATTTAGACCAGAGACCAGTGCCACGTATTGACTCTCGATTCGTTTTGGCAATGGACGTTGAGGCGGGAACGACGGAAGATAAATTTCGTCGACGAAAAAGCAGCCGTCTGTCCCGTCGCGGGCGACTCGGCCACGGACTCCGAGCACGACGCCCGTGACGTACCTCGCAACGTCAATCTCTCCCACGAGCTGCACGCGGCCGCTTTCGTCTTCGAGAAGCAACTTGTCCTCGTCGGTGGCCAACGGCTGCGTCATTGACTCAATGAGCGAGACACCCGACTCACTCATGAGAGCTTGGAATAGATCTGGCTTCGCGTCTAGTGTCTTGAGCAACGTGCCAATGACCACACACTCTTGATCGTCCGCCTTTAGGTCAATGACCTTGGATAATACTGCTATGCGACCATCCGTGCGCTTCTGGACCTGTTGGTGGACTACATCGCGCAGCTGCTGCAATCGACTAACGTAAATGTGCGAGAATTGCAACGCGTACGACTTTTGCTTTAGCACGAAGCGCTGATACGTAGGTGTATAATCTACGGAGCTGCGTAGGGTCTGTAAAATGCGAAATTATTATCGACCTGCGAGCTGCAATGACAAGATAATGGTTCTTCGAGGCTGGTGACTTACCATCGGAGAGTTGGCGCCAATATTGTAGAAATCTAGGGCTGTGGCCAATACTTTTCATCGAATGTTTTTGTCGGATATTATTTGCACCTGTAATCGATAAAATGGCATTTATGAAAATGAATGCACCTTTTTCATCAGGTAATTTATTACAATTGCTGTCATTTGTCTTTTTTATTCAGAAAGCTTGATACTGAATACTACATCCACTCTAGTTACCCGCGACACTTCGAGCATCGCACAGCTAGAGTAGGTCAAGTTGAAAAACCAACAAGTTTAAGTTCATTTCTAGTCGGCCCGTTTGGTGCAATAAGTGCTCGAAGCTTGGATTAATTGACGTGCCCAAAATGTATTTGATTCATGTCTCTTTCTTGGTTCGTAAAGCCAATAGCTTCAGTAGACTTTGGCACATCTATCGTCTATGCAGGGGTGTATTGTTACATGAGATAATCACTTAAAGGTTGTTAGTTAATATGTTATCTAAAAGGTGAATAATATTTGGAGAATATTACTTTAATATTCAGAAAGCTTATCCATTTGTAGATATAGGCCATTATATCTACTCCGCGGTCCAGTCAGCACTGGATGCGCGCAAAGAGAGAGACAGATAAGACTTTATTACATGTTTATATTAGTATATAATTAAGTCAGTATTAAATAGATAGAAACAGAAGAACTTAATTATATTAAACAAACTTTACTTTAAACCCTCTTTAAAGCAAGTGTTTTAAAGAAAGTCTTCCTCTGCACGTACTAGTGCATGTGTAGTGACGTGATGCACCACTCGCACTAAAGGAGTGCGAAGTGGACTTGTACTGAAGCAGTTTAAGTTGGCAGTGCCCCGTTACAAGGATAGTACTACAAGCGTTCAATAGTCTCTTGACTTGGCAGCAATCAGTCGCTAGTTCTTGATCTACCGGATTACGCGGAGAGGCATACGGCAGTAACTAAACCTTTCGGAAGGTCAAGCATTTCCTAGTCGCGTTTTCTTTCTTCTTCCGTGTTTATATTTAATGCCTGACGGATGCCAATGACAGAATCAATAGATGTGTAACGGGCTAAAGTTGCCCAAGTTACACAATCCCCGTTAAGTACACTTTGTTTGCTTAAGGGTTTGGTCAATTACTTTAGTGAAGTAATTAGACTCACTACTTGAGTAAGCTCACATTGTACCCACCACTTGGGTATGGCTCAAATTGTACCCACCACTTGGGTACGGTTCACATTGCGACCCACCCTTGTGTATGTGATGCACCTCAGGGCATTCACGTTAACGGGGATGACGGCTCGCGTCATCCAAGAAACGAGGTATTTAGAATAATACGCTCGCAGCACAAATCAGTGCATATCTACAGAGATTTCATTTATGATTGGTTAAAATAGGTTCTATTTTTATTTTAATACGATTAAATATAAACCAGTCTGAGAACTACTTTCTAGTTTACAAGTGAACACGTGGAGCCCGGTTACTGCTTCCTCACTGTGCCTGAAGGTGTGTGCATAAGTAGAGCGCCTTCCCACGAACCGTCTCTCAGAGCTTGTCAGTGAAGATGAGCCTCAATAACGATTGGGCTCATTCCCCACCTCTCCGAACTTTATCGGGAGGTGGTAGAGCACTTGGCGAGGGACTTGGTTAGCAAGCCCTGGCCAGGCTCTTGGGCAGTCCTCCTGAGCAACATGTTGCTCAGTTGGAGCAGTTTTGAGGCGCTCGTGCTCGGACAGCGAATGGCCGCGTCCGAGGCACAGAGCCATGCTGCGGCGGAGTCCGTCACTCAGACTCAGGATGAGCTTAGGCGAGAGCATGCTCGAAGCGAGGCTCTCAACAGGACTGTTGAGATGCTCTCCGCCCAGCCGCATCAGCCGAGGCCCATTCGGATGGACCTGCCTAAGTTCGATGGAACTGCATCGCACACGATTGTCCACTGGATTTAAGCCGTGGGGTAGTGCGGTGTGGCGCAGCTCATCGAGGACGACACTTGGATGGTATCGTACACCATGTCGCATTTGCGCGGTAAGGCCTCAGAGTGAGCTTTCTCGGCGCTTATGGTGGACGTTAAGGCGTTCCCTTCACCGGCAATCTTTAAGACAAAGATTCGCGCCATGTATCAGCCGCCGAAGAACGAAGAGTTGCTTCAGGCGCGCTTCTTTGGAGCATGACAATCGAAGCGATCCCTGCCAGATAATGTGCAGGGGATGCGTTCGCTGTCGGCGTTCATTAGTGTGAGTCCGATACCGGAACACATTAAGGTGCCCACGTTCATGTATGGACTGCGGCACGGCCCATCGCGGCAGGCTATTTTTAGAAAGGTGTCGTCAACGATGAAAGAGGCAATCCAAATTGCCTTAGTTGAGGAGCAATCCCACAACAGTGCCTCGGCGACAGCTTGGTATAAATGGTCGGCCGATAGGCTGGCTGCCACTACAACGGAGTTGAGCAATGCTGACGTAGCTACTACAAGTGCGGCAAGCGCGGCCACATGATGGCTCGCTGCTATGCCAGAGCCCCTTCTGGTGCTAAGATGCCAATCAAGACGACTCCCTTTTCAAAGGGCGATGGCAAAAAATAGCGTGCGAGACGCATGAGTTCTGCATCGACCACTGAGGGGTCGGGAATGCAGCAGCGCAGTAGGAGCGGATGCCCTACTGACGCAGGCTCTGAAGCTTCCCCAAAGTTCCGAGTTATCGAGCAAATGGGTAGCATAGTCCCAGAGGTCTCCATTTTATGACCTCAACCGTGCTGGCCTATAGCGCTCGAGCACGAGGCTATGACCATGCAATGACCCTTCCAGTTGATTCGGGTGCATCACCGGGTTTTATCAAGCTCGCGCTCTAAGAACGAGACCGGCGGTGTTTGAGTCGCTTTGCCAGGATGGCAAGAGAGAAGATACAAACGTTCGTTTAGCGAGCGGCGTGCTCGTAAAGTCTGAGGGAGTTCAAGTTGTACTTGCCTTCAGTTTAAGTAGAGAGAAGTTCACAGTGCTGGGTATAGAGAGCCGCATGACCTCATTCTAGGCATGCCATGGTTGGCAAAACACCAACCATGGATAGACTGGCGTACACGCACAGTTGCTAATTCTACGCAGAAAATCGGAAGGACTGTGCTCCTGCAAGAGGCATATGCAACTGATGTCGTAACAAATGCAGTTGAGGGTCCGTTGACGAGATGTCAAACGTTATCAGGTCCTACCCATAGCCTAAAGCCTCGTGTAGTAGGAAGTGTAGCGACAGCAAGTCAGGCGACACAAAGTCCTATCCAGCTCGGAGAAACTGATGCAGCGAAAAGGACGAGGACAAGTAGTCATGCGTCCGAATGTCTTGCACAGAGCCGAAAGCCTGCGGCAGTAGACAGCGAGCTGACAGGATGCCAAGCGTCGCAAGAACCGGCATAGAGCCTAGAGCCTCGTGCGGGTGGAAGGGGTGCGTTAGCCGAGAGAAGCAAAGGCACCCGCTTCCCAGTCAATGGTCGTGGTGACTCGAAAACGAGTACCCGACAGATAAGACGATCAAAGGCACGTCAAAACGAGTGAACTTTGGATCGGTCCTGACAAAAGAGAACGGGCTTTCGAACGAAGTGTTCGAGGTCGTCGAAGACGAAAAAGCGGAGACATCCTCTGTTGAGGTGCTCCTGCACGTCTTGAAATCTACCGAGGAGATAGTTAAGCTCCCGGAGATGCCGTGGGATCTGTTACTGTCCGACGTTAAGAATAACGAAGTAGTCGCACCAGTTCCAGAAAAGAACTTGGTGGACTATTGTTCGTCGTCCACAATGGACAAGAGCGTCCTCGAAACGGACAAAACGAAAGAAATTCGCTGCTCAAGGCTAGGATGCCTTGAGAGACAGCCCGTTCTATTAGATTATGTGAAAAGATCGTGATGTGCTCTCCGAAGAAGTGCCGCGCCGCCTACCAGCCGGTAGGGGCATCGGGCACGAAATTAATTTGGAACCTGGCACCAAGTATGGTCTGAACAGGAAACGGTTGTTGCCGAAAGAACAAGTCGATTATATCGATAAGCTCTTCGACAAGCGAGCCAAGGCGGGACATGAACATGAGGGCGAGTCGGCTCACTCCAGCCCGAACTTCTGTGTGCGTAAAGCCACAGGTGGATGGCGCGTGGTTCATGCTTACAATAAGCTGAACACGGCCACCATTCCGGCGCAAACGTAAATCTGTTGAACTCCATGGAAAAGTCAATTATCTTTTCCGCGTTGGATTTAAAGGATGGCTACTATCAGGTACTCATGAGAGAGTCCGATGTGGCCAAAACGGTAGTAAGCACCCCAAGCGGTATGGTTTAGGAGTGGCTTGTGTGCTCGAAGGTTTGAAAAACGCCTCAGCAACATTCAATCGAGTAGTGGCTCACATGATGCGTCAGCACCGTGCCTACGCGCGTCATTACTTTGACGATGCATTCGTTCACAGTAGGGCCGAGGGCGGGCTGAGCGCAATTGAGTCGCACAAGTATCATTTCGACGCTGTGTTGCAGACTCTGGGGGACGCCCAATTGTACGTCAACTTGCAAAAGTGCGTCATAGGGGTCTCCGAGATACCTGTGCTGGGCTGCATCGTAGGTTCACATGGTGTACGAGCAGACCCAGACAAGGTAAAATCGGTAAAGGAATGGCCAATCCCACGGCATGTGAAGGATTTGCGCCAATTCCTAGGGCTCGCTCATTACTTGCATAAGTATAGCAAGAATTATGCGGAGCAAACTAAACCATTATCTGATCTCCTTAAAACGGACACAGAATGGGTTTGGTTAAAAGAACAAGAAGATGCGTTCACATCAGTGAAACAGTCTCTTGTTGAGGCACCGGTCTTGGCATTGCCAGACGTGGACAAGATCTTTAGCGTCGTCTGCGATGCAAGTAATTTTGCAATCGGCAGCGCGCTTATGCAGAAGGATGACGACGGCGTAGACCGTGTCATCTCTTATCAGTCCCGGCTATTAAAAACCGCAAAACTGAGTTACCCTGTGCATGACAAAGAGCTACTTTCACTAAAGTATGCTCTTGTCAAGTTTTGTGTGCACCTTTTGGGCACCGAACCATTTGTGGTTTATACCGCAATAAACTCACCACACCTCTCGCCTAGAGTGACAAGATGGCTCACATTCTTCTCTGAATTTAATTTCAAAGTTGAATACAAGCCGGGTAGGTCGAATGTCTTGGCTGACGCGTTGTCGCGCAGACCAGACTTCGAGATCAGACTCCAGGAAAGTGTGTCTAGTGCTTAAGCACATTCTGAGCCGTTAACGTTGGCAGCCATAAAGGCTCACCGCGTAAAGAGATCGTTAGCCTCTGATATGTAAGAGAAATACAGTCAGGAAGAACATTGTCACCTGCTGTTAGATCACTTCGGTGGACGAAAGATAACCCTTCCGTCGCACCTGAAGGCTAAGCTAAATCGCTTCAGTTTCAGCGATGGCCTGTAATGGCATCAGCTGACACCTTGTGATCCCTTGAAAATCTACGAGCCTCATGACACAGAACTCAAGCTGATGATCCTTCACGAGCTCCATGATGCGCCATCGAGTGGGCATCTGGGCCGCGAAATTTTTTTTTAAAAATGCCGACATAATTTTAGTGGCCACACCTACATCGAGGTGTTGCCAACTATATTCGCTCCTGCGAACAGTGTCAGCAAATTTACACCATACAACAGTGCGCCATTGCTTCCGCTACCGATTCCAACGGATTGTTGGAAGTCGGTTATTCATGTTTGGCATGCCGCCCGACCACAAGGGTTGAGGGGCTCGTCGTCTTTGTAGACAGACTGAGCAAAATGGTGCATTTACCACCATGTAAGACATCGATCACAGGCAAGGAGGCAGCTCTCTTGATCTTATATCATGTATACCGACTACACGGGATGCCCGAGTACATAGTATCGGACCGAGATCCACGTTTTACATCCGGGTTTTGGCGTCATGTGTTTGAGCTGCAAGGTAGCAATTTCCACATGTCGACCGCAGGTCATCCCCAGACCTCTGGTCAAATAGAACGTGCCAATCGGGTTGTGGCAGATGTATCACGCACGATAGCGACTCCAAAAGAATGGAGCAAAAAATTGCCCTTCGTGATGTTTAGTATAAATAACAATGTCCACGCCAGTACGAGTGTTACACCTTTTTATATAAACGGACTGCGGCATCCTCGGACGCCAGTCTCGTTCGTGCGCAGCCCGAGTCTTAGTGACGGAGGGCCCCTCTTTTTGCTCGGTGCGAAAGAGGGATGCAATTTCGTGACGATGACCCACGAGGATATCATCTCAAAGACTGAAATTTGCCCTAGTGATCCTGCTGGTTTGGCAGTGGTAAGTATAGAGTCACGGCAAGGATGCCTGTGCATTTGAACAATAACGATGTTCGTTGTTGACAACTACGTCCTATAACGAACATCTCGGCGGTGTCAGCGGCGAGTTGATGCTAAAAGCGTGAGCGAGCTCAACGCTTTGTGGATGAGTGATTAGCCATCACACGTAAAGTCGGTGACGCGGTAAGTGCACCGGATAAGCGAAAACAATATGCAGACCAAAATGGTCGCAAAAACAATGAACGCTTTAGAGTGCGAGAAAAAGTACTATTAAGTACTGCTTACCTAAAATGCAGTTTATGTACTACCTGGAGGTACTACAGAATTATTGCCGCGTTTCATCGCGCCGTTTACGGTGGTCGAAATGGTTGGAGGCCAAAGTTATAAGCTTATTCTGTCCCCGTATAAGAAGACGCACGCCGTCTTTTACGTGGGTCGTCTGAAAATATATGTTGATCCAGAAGAGATCACATACCCCATCCGTCTAAGGAGACAGATGGTGACGCCGACAGTGAGTCGAGCGTCGATCGGGTGTGGAGACGGGAGGTGCAGTACCGCCCATGATTTCTTTCACACGCAAGCGAGCGAAGTTAATTTTAAATTGCTGCGACTGTTGTATCGCCACATCGGAATGTGGCTGAAAGCGGCGCAGGAAGTGGTTGATTCATTTTAATGCAACACTACCGGGATCGAGGAAACGCGACGACCAAGTTGTTTTCTTTAAGCCTTCCACGAACTATAGGTGCCGTAATAATTATGTGCATCTGAATAGCGCGCTCTAGGAGCGACACACTCGAAGGTGGCATTGGTGGTTCGCATAGCCACGTTCAATGCGAGGGCTTGTGACACCGACTGGACACGTTCACGTGCCGTCGGTGGAGCTTTACGCTCAGGCTCTTCTGCGTCAGACCCAGTGTGAACGATGATCTGAACGACAGGTGTTGTGGTTCTGCCCAACTGAGAAGCAGCTGCAATTATATGGGCAGCGCTCTTACGAATGGTCACTGCACTAGCTAGCGCAGACGACGAGACAGTTGCTTTGTTGGCGTAAGGCAAGTTGGCTCTGCAA
The DNA here is from genome assembly GCF_004359215.1 of Bremia lactucae. Taxonomy (NCBI): domain Eukaryota; phylum Oomycota; class Peronosporomycetes; order Peronosporales; family Peronosporaceae; genus Bremia; species Bremia lactucae. The sequence continues at coordinate 59,783 of NC_090627.1, forward strand.
AGTTGGGCGTCTTCATGTTAGGAGCAATGGGTGAACTTTGGATTGGCAATAAAGCGCCATCATCCTTCCTCATTAGCTTGCTGTACTCATCACTACTATGTGAGGTGATGGCATCGGTGTCGACACATTGTAGTCAACAATGAGCGACGGATCTACGTCCACACTGTAAACGTGGGATGGCATCGGTGTCGACTCATTGTAGTCAACAATGAGCGACCGATCTACACATCCACACAGTAAAGTTGGGTGAATCTGTAAGTCCAGTTAGCGCGACAGCAGTAGTAGCTGTCGGCGTTGCAACTGTGGCACTAAGCGACGGCGGCGTATTAATGCGGCGCTGACGCTTCATGCGTGGTTGTGAGGGCATCTTTGCAGACGACCCATCATCTTTGCCCCTCCAAGGTGGCATGGCTGGCGCTGTGTGAGGGCACACAGGTCGCTAGAGTGACTGAGAGAACTAGAGCGGCGCGTTAAGCAGCTCGCTGTCCCTCGTTCCTCTTTGACGAATTTGCAAAATGAGAATTCGCTCTTAAAGGGCAGATGGTGTAATGTGCTAAAGGTGTTCTAAGTTACATAATTCCCATTAAGTTCACTTTGTGTACTTAAGGGGTTGGTCAATTACCTAAATTAAGTAATAAGGCTCACCACTTGGGTGTGGTTCGCATTGTGACCCACCCTTGTGTATGTGATGCACCTGAGGGCATTCACATCAACGAGGATGATGGCTAGCGTCAATGAAGATACGAGGTACTTAGAATAATACTCTCGCAATACATATCTACAGAGATGAAATGTAGGATTGGTTAAATAGGTTCTAATTCAATACAATTAAATATAAATCAGTCTGAAAACTACTTTCTAGTTGAGCGCACGCGGAGCCGGGTTACCGCTCCCGTGACGTCACTGAAATTAGGTTTCTATTTCGTTGGGTGAGGTCGCTTTGGCGCCCATCAACTGCCTCACTGCACGTGATAGAAGAACGGATGAACCACTTCCTCACTGTGCCTGAAGGTGTGTTCGTAAGTCGAGCGTTGTTCTATAGTAGCGCCCGCCTACATTATGTCGCACCAAATTTCTTGATAAAATTTTATCGCATCCTCCAGTACCGTGCTGTCCCGGGTTTCGAGCCATAACGGCCCGTCAACGGTTAGCAACGCCACGTAAATCAACAAACCTGGCTCATCACAAGTACGATTTTTTTCCATCGCTATGGCTATCAAAAATTGGCATTGCGAATTGTCAAGGTTCTCCACACCACGAATACTAACGCCACCTATTTTTTCAACCGTAGACTTAGTACCGATATTTTTTTTTCGTTGAGAGTTGAATTCTGTTTTTGAGCTTAATTTACTTACCCAATACAAGCGCAAGAAACTTCTCAAGCGGCAATGCAACTTTGAGCTTGCAACTGACCCCTTTTACTAGTACTGATAAGTACCATTTAACCTTACACTGATTACAGTGTATATGAGGTGACTCGAAACTTCACGTACACAAGGGTACAGAGGAAGGTTTCTATGAAGCTAAGGGTATTTAGCTTAAAGGTCTAAACTAAGGCTTTTTAATAAAGAGAAGTAAATATATATATATATATATATGTTCAGTTTCCTACATCATGATCTTCTATCAACTACTGAACTTATTATATTCGTAACTAACTAAATATGGCGCCTCCTTGCGCAACGCACAATGTGTCTTATAACGATTGGCAGGGTTGACTTTAAGTTAAATTAATAATGACTGATTCGGGTGACAGGGAATACTTTAATGTCGCTCTCTGTAATTTTGCATTATTGATTTTATTAAAAATTCCAATTTTGTTGCATTATCGATCTTTGTTCGGAAATCCGTGCGTGTCGGCCGTGAGGCCGCAAAGCTGACAGCTGCGCGGATCAGGTCAGCTGCTGGAAATGCAAACGTTTCAGTAGACGCTGATGCGTCTACTGTGGGGAATCTGCTCTGACTGGAACTTGTCATCTGTTGATGCATTGCAGGTAACGGTGACAAGTCACCTGCTACATTAATTGTATATGACCGGTCCAAGTCACCGTCTTGCCCGACTCAGTGGCTACTGTGACGACCGCCGGATCACCCGGGCCCGAGTCCGTTAAGCCTTTGGGTTCTAACGTGACTACCAAAGAGGTGATGACGAGGTTATTTAACTCGTCGGACCTCTTTGGTGGGGAGTCATCATCAGATGACTCCGAGGCCGATGACCACTCTGGTGACGTTTTTAGTATGCGTCACCAGGAACAACGTGGTCGCGAAGGAAAGAGTACTGGTGGTGGGGCTAGCTTGCATTACCTGAGAAGGAGTGAATGTAGTGATCGCTCCCAGGGCCAAGCTAATGTTAACGTTAACATGATCCAACAGGAGAGGGACCGCAATACGTTGCGGTTCGCTCCTGAAAAGAGGCCTTGGTCACCCTCTAAGAGATACCTCATTCGTTGGTCTGGTATGACCACATGACCTGCACCCTCAAAACAGCATGGGCATGAGTCCCCCCAGGAAAAGGCAAGGAATCCCTGCCTTTCTAGACAAACGGTGCAACTGATAGCGTGCACCGACTACGGTCCTATACTTAAACCGTTTACGGGAAGTATTTAGCTTGTCAAGCCAGACCTCACTGCCTATGTTTTGTATATTCTGTACAAAGGCTGTCCAAGCTTGGAACAATGGTTTGACGTCCTTTGCCCGTTTGCAAGTGTACCAACGATGCCGGTAAAAGGCATCGAGGAAGAATTCTGTTTCATCCTCACCAGGCTTGTGAAGCCTGGATGAGTCGAATAACGGAATATGATATTGATCGTTCCCTTAGGAAGCGTATTCCCTCAAAGACCTCCATTGGAGGACTTTCGTCTCGTACGAGATGCGTCAAGGGATTGAGAACCTCCAATCCTTTACGAGCGCCGGAAGCGCTCGTTCTCTGATGGAGGTGGATGGGTCTCGTCGTACTGTAGAACGAGACCCGGAACGTCCAACATCAATTGGGAACAAGATTCCCAACAATTATGCGAGGGTGGATACCCTCACCAACGACCGAGATAACTCGTTCGAACCCCCTTTACCTGAGGGTGGCTCAAGAAACTTACAACAAGAAAACGCTTCTTACCACCTGAATCCATCAATGGATAAGGAGGGGGGGAAGATTAGATTCGCCTCGTTTGATGAGCATGATTCCACATCGTGATTTAGATCACACCCTTTATTATTTAAGGGAGAATTATGATCACGAGCGACCCCGTCGCCGCGCGTTAGCGGCGAAGTCGATAATGTTTCACGTGACCAGTTGAAAAGTTGTGCGCAGATTGCGACTGAACAACTGGCGAACGAAAGGACACATCAGTCCCTTCAAAACGAGCTATTGACAGCTCGTCGAAAGATCTCTTCCTTGGAGCAATGAGCGGATCATCTGTTCAAGAGAATTAAACCCTGTTCCAAGACAATAAGTCTTTGGCTCGGATCCATCAGGCTTTGGCTGATGCTCTTGACTGTTCTAATGTAATCTGAAATCGCAAGAAGCCTCGTGCTGATGGTACGGTCGGAGACGCCTTACGTAAAACGTAGGATGCGTACGCATCCTACGAGGCAGCTCGATCGTGTATGCATTGCCTTGGCGGTGCAGTACACGGAACGGGCCGATATACCTGGGCAGTGTTTCATTACTGTCAAGATTCGTCACTACATGTTTTAGTAAGTTTACCGTAGACATTAGGACTAGTTCGTTAACGTTAAATTAAAGAATGTTGGCTCTTCCATTATTGTTAGAGTTTCGTTTATGTCGATTTACCGCGTCAGCGATGGAATCCTGTGCGAAGCGGACCACTGCTTCTCTAGCCAGCAGGACATCACCTTTTGACTCGGTTCTATTTTTGCTTTCAGTGCGACCGGCTCCCACTCTTTCCTAGTTAGAGCATTATTGTTCTCAATAGTATCATTGTTTTCGATGCTGAGTTTTTCCGCATCGTTATTAAAGTTTGCAATGGCATTTAGTTTGTCCACTTCAATGTTGATTAAAAATGAGCAAAAGGTAGAAAGGTTTTTAATCGAGCGAGTCTCTCCCCGCTTTGAGTAAGAGTCACTTTCAAACAAGGTGGGAATACGTGAATGGCGGAAGCCGTTCACTTAAAACAGTGTATGCTTTGTAAAAGTATGCACTGACTTGTTGATTGCGAAATCTCCCATCGGCAAGAACTCGCTTTTACTCGTTAAAGAGTGGACGTACCCGCGAAGCATATTCAATTCGATTAAATATAAATCAGTCTTAAAACTACTTCCTAGTTAGCAACACAAGTGCGCACGTGAAGCCCGATTACCTCTTCGAAGATACGGTTTGCACGCTCCGTCTGACCATCTGTTTTAGGATGATCAGAAGTTGACATTTTCAAATGTGTTTCAACTGATTTGAACACAGTTTGCCAAAATTTTGCCGTAATTTAGGGTCTCGATCCGAGACTTGTTCACGGGGAAACCCATGGAGTCGAAATATCGCGTCAACAAAGGCAGGAGCACAGCCTTTGGCTGTGATCGACCTGTATACTGCAGCAAGATGTACGATTTTGCTGAAACGATCAGCACAAACTAGAATACTAACATTCTTATGATGGTCGTCGGGAAATCCGAAGACACTCGTATACTCGCGGCGTTTTTGTTATCCGGAATAAGACACACAGCGTGTGACTTAACGGGGAAGTCTTCTGTGAGTGGCAAGAAGTCGCGGTGTGCCGGGCGGCCGCTAGATGACAGCCACCGTTGTAATTGCTGCTGACCACTGTGGTGAGGATCACAGTAAGGCCACACGATGCAACCACAGCGCCATCCGCGAGCTTAGCAAATTCAATTACGGAATATGACGTGACATCATAGCTTCCTACGACTGTTTCCTTCTCCACGTTCGGCGCATCAGAATGGATAGACTTGTAGGCTTCAGTTGCTCTTTCAGTTCATCAATTTTCTGTCCTTGCTATTTTAATAAATTCTAACGAATTTGTCGAGTCAAAAGCAGTTCACGTTAAGGACGAAGTCCATGGATACAGACTGCCAACACAATTTGTCGAGTCAAAAAGCAGTTCACGTTGAAGACGAAGTCCATGGATACAGACTGCCAACACTCTGCCGGAACAGGCAGAGGTTGTAACGGAGTACGGGATGAAGCACTGGGCTTCACCCGTTGAAAAACTTCGCAAGCACGTATGTACTTGTGGACGAACTCATACTGGCGTGGCTCACGTCAGTAGAAGTCGCGACTTATCGTGAGATAAGTCTTCTCACGTCCACGATGACCACTTATTGGTAAATCGTGGCACTCATACATGCTGCGTTAATGCAAATCAGTATGGGTAGGGGTGACGACAGAGGTGTGTCGCCAGCAATGGCTGCGTAATACAGTAACCCATTTCGTGTTGTGTATGGATCTTTTAAGGAACGATACAATTTCGACAGTCCTTTCAAGGATTATTGGGATGGTTTTTCTATAGAATCCATCAACCTTCAAAAGCCTTATCTTCTTGACAAGCCCTTCTAACGCCGTCGTGTAATGTTGACGACGGCACTATTGTTGCAACAGTGGGCTTATCCTCATTGTTGTTTTGCGCTGCCGGCTCAAGAACGGGCCGGCGCGAAAGGGCATCAGCGACGACGTTAAGTCGTCCTAGTTTACACTCCACGAAGAGAAGAAGTTAGATAGGCAACCATGTCGCCATTCTTTGCGAGAGGTGTGGACAGTATAAGGCCGTGCGTAAAAACGCATGGTCCATATTAATAATGAAGGGTCCATCTCCCAAGATATAGACCCTTGACTTAGCCAGTGCATATTCATGGCAAGGAGTTTCTTGTCACGCACTAATTCATTGCATCGATCTAGTTGAAGCTGACGCGACTGATAGCAGACTACGCGCTCTGCGCCGTATCATATTGCATTAGCGCACAGCAGATTGCAAAATCGCTGGCATCACAGAACCACATGAAAAGGTCGGTCTTTGTCAGCAATCACCAGGATTGGCGATTGCATCAAACTCTTTTTTAATACCCTCGAACGAACGCTGACAATCAGCGTTCCATGACCACTTAATATTTTTCTTTAACAAAGAAGAAAGGTGTAATATCATTTCGGCACAATTGCGTAAGTACTTGTGCAGGTACGCCGCCAAACCGAGGAATTTTCTAACTCCCTTTACATCGACTGGCACAGGCCAATCGATGATCGCCTTGATCTTTTCTCGATCCGATGGTACTGTGATTACCCACGATGCATACAAGAAGTGGTAATTCGCTTGCAGCGAATATACACTTCTTGAGATTTGCATACAACTTGTGCTTGCGCATAAGTGTAAGAACCTTTCGGACGTGGGTACGACGTACTTCAACATCCAGCTTTCCGTTTATGGCTCTGCTATGAACGAAGACGTCATCAAAATAGCTCGGTGCAAAATTCCGCACCGATATCAACAGATTCGTTTCACATCTGTTAAATGTCGCAAAGACATCACTAAGTCCCTGTGGCATGACTAGCCACTCCCATAGTATACCGCTTAGGGTGCTTACGGCTGTGAACGGAATATCTTGTTCACGCATAAGCATCTGATAGAATCCATCCATCGGATCCACGACGAAAAGATAGTACTCTTTGACATATCATTAATGATTACGCCTTTTTGTGGTATCCGCGTTTGAGCCGGTACAGTTGCAGCGTTCAATTTATTAAATGCACGCACTATTCGCCATCCTCCTGTTGCTTTACGCACACAGAAGGTAGGAGAGCTTTATGGGGAAGTTGATTCCCCCAAATGGCCCGCTGCTAGCATTCGGCAAAGAATTTGACGATCGCTATTACTTGTTCACGACGCAATGCCCATTGCTTCATGACACAACCAAGACATTCAATGCCTCGGTTTGTTTCTCAGACATCTTTAAATTCCTTTAAATCTTTATATATAGGATTTTCTTCAAAGACTCCCAGGATAGGAACGTATGACGTTCAATCCGAGTCTTCTCATTCAGGACACTTTCGTTCATCGATGAGCTGGTGAGAACCCGTTCGTTCTCAGGAAATACTATTGCCGACCAAATATCGGCTACGTAGTTGTCATCTGTGACAATTACGCAGATCTGTTTGACTTTGCCACTACGCTGATCACGCGAGAACCATTTCGGTTCTAGCGTTGGCAATTGAGTTATCTCCGAAGTTAACTTTGGAGGCGCTAATAGATCAAGTGTATAAGCGCCTGCACTGAATCCATTGTTTACTAAGACATTGCCTCTCTCAGTTTCTTTTTTGGAGCGTATTTCCAATGGTACCTGGCAACCTTTGACCACAGGTTTCCTAGGACTGCGCTACCACAGCGATCCTCTACAATCGACTCTCCCGTCGATATCATACTCTCGCGCTGTCTCTTATAGACGTTTTAACTTTTCTTGGATGTTGCTTTTTAAGCAATCATCCTTGTTTCGTACCTACGAACTTGTTCGAGTGGTCGAACTTCGACGCTGCCTGTGCTTGTGCACAGCCGTCGGGATCTAACTCCACAATGTGTTGGGTATTCTCACGGAGGTCTTGTGCTGTCATGCAAGCAACCTAACCACAAGTGAGGCCATCGCACTCACTCGTAGGATATCCACACGCTGTGGACGCTCCAAGACGTTGATCAACAAGAGACAGGCACCGGCACAATTGATGCTGCCAATTTATACATGGCTCGTACTTTCTGAGCCATGGAAATCCAAGGATGACATCATATTTGTAATCCAAATCTAGAACGATGAAATCAACATCGCACTGTTTACCCTTTAACGTGTATTGGATACCAACTTCACGTTTCTTAACCCTTACAGATGCGCCTGTTGCTAGGCGCACTGTCATCCTCGTTAGAGGGATATCCCGCTCATAAAATTTGAGCCTGCGATCTTCTAGCGATTGACGTCTAATAAAGTTTTTCGACGCCCCACAATCGACTAGGGACTTAAGCGGCAACTTATGTGTTTCAGGGTGATGAGGTTAATCCCATCCTCTGGGAATTTACACACGATGTTTATGTGTGAGGAGAAACTTTTGTTAAAAGACATGCAAATTCTTTGACGTTGCTGGATTCGCACCTACTGACCCCAACCATTTTTTGACGATTTGCCTCGCCGTTGCGATTTTGCAGAAGCGTCGGACCCGCGTCCCCCGCTGTTTCCAGCAAGAGGTCGGTCTTTCCGCTCAGTGCTTTTTGTCACTGGCCGTGGGGCTTTACAGTCATATGCGTAGTGGCCCTTTTTTGGACAACGATTACATATCTGTTATTGTTTGTAACTTGAAGAGCGAGATTTCTCGCGCTCTACATACGGTCCAGAATCCATGGATCTACATACGAGAGATTCAAGGGTTCTGGATCTCCGTTTATTTGTCGTCTCGATGGACGATCAGCACCAGAGTGGACAAAAGCCTGTTTAAGACTAAAGCCTTCCTGTTCCGCCATAGATTTCGCTTGGTATAGCAACTCTAATTCTAGCCGGAACAGGTGGGTCTTAACAGGACCGTCTGCAAGACCTTTTATAGAAACAGTTACCTGTGTTTGTTCATCTATTGGATGACTAACGATACAACTGACAAGGTATCGTGTTTGTAGGCATAAGCGTGAATGTCACGCCTGCCCTGCTTCAAATTCAGAAGCTCGGCTCGAGCCCTGAATTCGGCACATGGCGGCTCATATGTTAGTCTGAGCCGGGTCTTAAAGACCGCTTACGACCCACTAGTCTCCGACTAATGGGTCGTGAAGCTTGAGCCCCAAGTCCCAAGGTTTGGCACGTCAGGCTAAGTTGGACATTAAAAATTAACCAATATATAAAAAGTTCACCAAACGCTGATTTAAAAATAGGTAATGCTTTACCCTTACGTAATATACCTATTGGCAGTTTGCCAAATTTCACTTTCGTCGCATCATCACTGATACGACGAGCTTCTATGGCGTCGTCTAACTCGACGAACCATCTCAAAAGGGAGTCGCCTTCGACTGCCTTATACTTAGATATTTCTATGCATAAGCTTTTTTTTTCGGGTCGACGTGGAAGCGTCGGCCCGCTAGCAGCACGCAAATGCTGCTGTTTCAACAATTCCAACTGTTGAGTACCCCGTTCCTCAAAACATCTGCCTATTGAGAGCCTTGCTGGTAAAGCAAGAATACTTTCTCTGAAGCCCCGTCGATTTCGTGCTGTGTGAACTCGGCTATGGCCGCCTGCTGCTCATCTCTGCCCAGAGCGTACAGCATGGCTCCAGCGTCTGGCCCGCTTTCGACCGAAACTCATGCGTCTGATCGCTCTCTATTCAAGGTCACTCAAAATAAGAAAACCCTTCACGCGTTGCGTGATAGCTTTCTTGAGGGGCTGGAATTCGCCCTTCTTCTTCTTCCAACATGCCCATGTTGGATGAAAGTACTGATCATTACTAATTAACCTTACACTGATTACAGTGTCGATGAGTTGCCTCAGCACTTCTTTTACAGAAAGGTACAGAGGAAGGTTTTTATGAAGCTAAGGGTCTTCGGCTTGAAGGTCTAGACTAAGGCTTTAGAATAGAGAAAAAGTAAAATTGTATTAATACATTTAGTTTCCTACGTTACGATCTTATATCTACTACTGAACTTATTGTATTTATAACAAACTATGTATGTATGGCGCCTCCTCGCGCACCGCACAATCGTGACTTGTGGTGTTTGGAAGGGTTGGTATAAAGTCAAACTAATCAATGAATAGAACCAATGTATTTTTGCGTCAATATTACAAAATTTGATAACATTGGAACTATTTGAGTCAAAATTAATAAAAATAAGAATTTTGTATTTCTTTATTTATTTCGTCTCATGGCAAAAAAAGATAATATTCCTCGTATAGGAAATAATATCTATGCAACAGGACACCCCGTTACAGAGCTGTCATACTGAGCCACGTCGAGATTGTTAGGATCGCTTTGATTGCAAGTAACCCCAGTGAACGAGACATCGCTCCCTGAATTCAAACCGATTCGTACATTTACAACGAAACAGTAAGTATCATACAGCACTTTATCGAACGTCGAGTTCTTATTTTCTGTCTTCAATGTGAGTTTAGCTGATCATCAATTACTTCTTCTGCGTTCGAGGGAAGCTCTAATTTTGGAATGACTACCTCAGCGGTCGTGCCGCCCGTAAAGCATTCTGCCTTGCGGCCTGTTGTAATTCGATGAGAAAATGCCAGAAAAACCTAAATTTTTGACGCAGAAGTTCGAAAAAACATATAAATGTTTTTAACATTAGAGTTTATTAGCTCAGACATGTCTAAAACATTGACAGACTCATTTACGGATCCGCACCAATAGCGCTTTTGTTGACTAGCAAAGGTTGGTTCATTACTCTCTAAGACTTTGCTAGGAACATTGCGCGTGGCGCCTAAGGTCTTAGACCTCCAATCGATCCATGGGTTATGGTGTTCCAACCAGGCCATACCTGTAACGGGGTGTATCGTTACATGATATTAACAATAAAAGAATGTTAATTAATATTATCCAAAAGGGAGATAATATTTGGAGGAAATTACTTTAAATAGTAATTTCCTGGATTCTTATCTATCTTATCTCGTAACTCTCTTTGATTACTTCTACAGCTGATTAGTCTGCGGAATAAATAGACATAATGGTCTATACCTATTTATGGATAAGAATTCAGGAAATTACTATTTAAGGT
>NC_090627.1:70576-96167 GCF_004359215.1 Bremia lactucae
CCTAACGAGAGGCACCACTCACATCTGAAGCAGTGTGAAGTGGACTTGTACTGAAACAGTACAAGTTGCAGTGCCCCGTTACACTTTTGGTGTGATTATAAGAATTTGCGGAAAGGGTCTGAATTCAATGAGAAAGAATACTCAAAGATAATGTATCCACAGAAAATCAGGTCACGCGATCGCTTCTACACATGGATGATGTAACGGGGTGTCCCGTTACTTAAATCTTTTTACCTATAAAAAATAATAAATATTCTTTCCTATAGAAGGAAATAAGAAAAAGTACAAATTATAATTCCTTTATGATTTCCGACTCAATAATTTCAATATTACCAAATTTGGTAATATTGACGCAATAAGACATGAGTTCTGTTGATTGGTTGATTTAAGTCTAAATCAATCCCGCCAATTGTTACAAGACACGAGAGGCGCTTTGCATAGTAAGTCATAAATATATTAGATTCAGTAGATAGAAGACCGTTACTAAAGTACTTAATATGTTAATACAGTTTAATTCTTCTCTATACTAAAACCTTAGTAACGACCTCTAGTAGCTAAGACAATCTGCTACTTGTAACCTTAATTTGCACCCCAGCGTACGTGAAGTAATCGCGGCATCTCACCTTCACTGTAATCAGTGTAGGTTGAATGGTATTGTTGTCAGTACTAGCAAAATGTGCCCTGGACACCTGGTAGCGCTTCCATCCAACATGGACATGTTATATGAAGAACGAGGGAGCTTTCAAGCCCCTCCAAAAACCTTACACGCAAAGCATACAAGGTTCACTGATTGGAGTAACCTTGAATGGAGAGCGGTCGAAGTTTGAACTTGCCGTAAGCCGGGCAGCCGTTAGCGCCATGTAGTCACGTCAGCTTCAACCAGCTAGACGCAATTATCCAATGCATGACAAGGAACTCGATGCCATAAAATCTACAGTGGCTAAGTTTGGGTCTACCTCTTGAAGGATAGACCGTTGATTGTCTAAACGGACCATGCTTATTATTGCCCGGCCGTTAACAGTCCACACCTCTTGCAAAGAATGGCGAGATGGCGGTCTTTATTCGCAGAGTATTACTTCGCCTTGGAATACAAACCAGACGATATATTGTCGTCGCTGATGCCCATTTGCGGCGGCCCGATTTTGAGCTGGCTGAGCAAATCAACAGTGAGCATGAGCCTACTGTTGCGACGATAAGTGTTCCGTCGTCAACATTACTTGGCGACGTAAGAAGAGTTTATTAAAAAGACAAGAGTCTAAAAGGGTTGATAAATTACCTTAAAAATCACACAATATTTGAAGGATTGTAAAAATTGTAATGGTTCTCAACGGATCGATACACAACACGCAATAGGTTACTGTATTGCACAGCCGTTGCTGGCGACACACCTCATGTCGTTATCCCCACCCATAGTGATTTGTGTTTACGCATCACCAATAAGTGGTCATCGTGAACGTGAAAAAATTATCTGACGATAAGTCGCGACTCTTACTGGCCACGCCACTATGAGTTCGTCCGTGAGTAGATAGGTTCTTGCGAAGTTTGTCAACTGGTGAAGCCCAGTGCTTCATACCGTGCTTCATTACGACCTCTGCCTAGTGTTGGCGATTCGTATCTATAGACTTAATATTAGGATTTCCCTAAGACGATCACAAGATCAATGGTATTCTTGTGTTTGTTGATCGTTTCAGCAAGACGGCACATCTTGCTGCAGTTCCAGAATTGAGCACAGCCAAAGGTTATTCTCGTGGCTTTGTTGAAACGATATTTCGACTCCAATAGTTATCCCCTGAACTAATCTCAGATCGAGGCCCCTGGTTCACGGCGCGAAGATTTGGCAATCTGTGTTCAAATCACTTGGAACACAGTTGAAAATGTCAGCTTCTAACCATCCGGAACCAGATGGTCAGACGGAACGTGCAATTCGTATCCTCGAAGGAATACTTCGCGGAAACGTCCACTCTTTACGAGTTGGAGCGAGTTCTTGCCGATTGAAGAATTTGCGCAATCAACAATTCGTTGTATGCCTCAACAAATTATGCACCGCTTTTCGTGAATGGCTTACGCAAGCCACGTATACCCACCTTGTATATGAGTGACTCCTATTCAAGGGAAGCACTTGCTCGAGCAAAGAACAATCTATCCCTTCCTCATCACGCATTGACTCAACAGTAAATGCGGACAATACCAATGTTGATTTAATTAATATTGAAGTGGGCTAACTCAGCAATAGCGATTAGGCTATTGCTGACTTTGATAACGATGCTGAAATGCTTAGCGTCAAAAATAATAATATTAGTGCGATTAATATGTTCTCACTAAAGAGAAGAATGACATCTCCGCAGTGACATCGGGCGCGCTGAAAATAAAACAAACCAAATCAGCATGAGACTTCCTGCTAGCTAGAGAAGCAGCGGTTCTTTCGTACCGAATTCCACCGCTGATACGATAAACCGACAGAAATGGAACTGTGACACAAATGTGATATTTCATTTAATGTTAATAATCTAGTCCTACTCTTTACGGTAAACCTACATAAAACGTTGTGATGAATGTGGGCAGTATTGCATTACTCTCCAGGTATGTCGGCTCGTTCTGTGTACTGCACCGCCAAGGCAACGCGTACACGATCGAGCTGCCTCGTAGGATACGAATTCTACGTTAATCGTCTCTGCCCGTATTATCAGAACGGGACTTCTTTCGGTTCCGAATCAAAACAACAGGGTGTAAGGTATCCGCCAAAGACTTATGGCCCGAATCAAACCTAATAATCTCGCAACATATAATAGTTCTCACGAAACAGATGCTTTGATTCATCCTCAAATGGACTAATGTGTCTATTCGTTCGCAGCTAGATGATCAACCGCAACCTACGCATGGTTTCTCAACTGTACGCGACAACCACCGTCGACCGTCGTCGCTAACTCGCGACGATTGGAACGTTGGAGATCAAAGTCCTTCCGTATATTCCGGAGGACGTGATCCAAGTCACAATTATAACTCGGGTTCGGCGAATAATGCGAATCTTTTTTTCTCCTCCACACCCTTTGACGATTTCAAGTGGTGAGAAGCGTTTCAAGTTGAACGCTTCTTGAATCACCGTGAGGTGAAGGGATTTTGAGCGAGTTACCTCATTCGTTGGCGTGGGCAACCACCACAAGAAAACTCGTTCCCAACTAATAATGGATGTCTTTGGTGTATGACGAGGCCCATCTTCCTCATTAGAGGGTTTTTTAAGGAATGAGCGCTTCCCAAGCCCGTAAATGGTTTGTATGCTTTCAATCCCTTCGCGCATCTCATTAGACACGCGCGTCATCCAATGGACATCTTTAAGAAAGTATGTCCCCTTACCATGCGCTTTCGCGGGTTTTCAATTGACCCCACAAGTACAAGTGGTTACGCAAGTGGGTTTGTTCCTGTGAAGTTTGTCAGCGTGTGACTCGTCACAGGTCCCACTTTGCCAATTCTGATCACCACGGAGGCTTGGAAATCCGTGAGTAGATATTTCATGTATGGCTTACCTGCCGATGCGCAGGGGCGCACCGGCAATTTAGTGGTTCTCGACCGATTTAGCAAAAAGGTGGACCTTTTGCCTGTAGCTGCGTCCATCACAGCGGAGAAGAAAGCGGCTCTCTTCCTCGACATGGTCTTCCGACATCATGGCATGTCTGCCACGATTGTTTCGGATCGGGATCCTCGTTCCGCTGCCGCATTATGGCCTCGGCTGTTTGAACTCCTCGCGTGTTGGAAGACGTGTTGCGCAGCTACGCTACATCGTTTGCATCATAGAGTGAGTTCCCCCCCATGTCCGCGTTTTTGCTAAACAACGCAGTCCATGCTTTGACAGGGTTGACACCCTTCTTCGTTAATAACGCGCGCCATCCACGCGTTCCAGTTCTACTTGCATTGACCAGCAGTTCTACTTCTGTTAGGTGAGAGTCACCAGATGGATTGGTGTCGACAGCGTCTTCACAAATAGACCTCGACGGCTTAACTTAATGTTGCACAAATTCGCGCTGCAAATCAGCGCGAGAATACCCCAGCTGCCATCGATGCCGCGACTCGAAAGGAGTCCGAACCAACTACGGACACCGTGCAATGCTATTAGTTCCGTCGCCATGTATAGCAAACGCCGATGCGGTTCCCGAAATTATACCGTCGCAGATCGCTCGACAGTTGGACTCCACAGCGACTGACGCGTTCGTGCACCAACTACAGTTCGTCGTGCGCTCGACGCTATCTCCTCTGCAGTCTACAAACAAAAGTCGTCGGCTGACCAGCGAGGACGTAAGAACCTTGAAAAGTTCAAGGTTGGTAATTCTGTACCACTTATAACTACTGGAATACAAGATGCGGTCACGAACCTCGGTGCCACGAAGTTGGCACCGCGATATATGGGTCCGTTTAAAACTACTATAGTTAAAGGCGATGCCTACACTCTGGATATTTTTTCATCGATGCGATTGAATCCTACTTTCGACGTCGTCGTCTCAAGCGTTACTGTCCGGTGGTTCTTCTGACGAGGGATGATTTCTTGCGGTGGCATTTTGCGGTCCCCGATACCGCGGCGGTTTCGGCAGGTCGGACTGACGCAGCCCCCGCAACTCTGCGTTGTTTCGACGAAGAGCGGTATTTGACTGGTCCAGGCACTCCAGATGCTGTGCGAATTGAGCGACCGCGGACGAAGTTTCCTCAGCAAGGCTTTCCGCAGTCTTGGCCAGATCACGCAGTTGACTAGCATCATAATCAACGAAGACCATCCGCCGATGGACCTCTTGAAGCTTTTTCGAACGATTTTTCGGGTTCGGCCCACCACCATTGGTTGATAGTGCGCGGAATCGACGCTGGCTTGTTGAGTGTATCAAGGACCAAAGTGACCTACGACAGATTGGTCGTGGAGCTGCTCACGCTCCTAACAGCTCCGTCCCGAAATTTCGATGTTATCGCGTTCGCTTGCTCGGCTTTTCTCCGGATCACGACTCGTGAGAATCTCACTTCTATCGGATGTTGCGAATATCTCACACGACTACGATCGTGCGGCGAGTGGGATCGCGAACGTCGGGCTGCTTCTGGCGGACATTCCTGATATTAAGCTCGGCTACGATCGCGCAGCGAGCGGGATCACGAGCGTCGAGCTGCTTCTGGTTGACGTTTCGGAACACGACTACGATCGCGCGGCGAGCGGAAGCTCAAGCGTAGAGCTGCTCGCGATGTTGGGGACTCGACGCCCGGGAACAAGTTCTTGGGTTTGGCGAAGAACCTCCACGGTCATGTTTGCTCGAGACGAAGGATGCACGCGCCGGTATCTGTGAAGGTTCCTCCCATACCTTTTGATCAATAATCAACGGATATTCTGCAAACATCGCCGTTCATTGAGCGCGGTTTGGCTGCGCTACGCCATATCGTCAAAAGCTTCGACATCCGTCGCGCCAGTGCACAGTACAAGAAGGTCGATCCGCAGCCCATGTTAACTTGTAGACCTTCTCACGGGTCTCTGCGAGGTCGTAGCACCGCTGTCGCTCTTCGCGCATCGGCACAATATCCTCAAAAGAAGTTTTGGTATTTCACCGGCGGATGAATGCAGTCCACGACTCGTCAAATGAAGTTTCTCTCACGGCAAGCGTAGTCACAGTTGGCTTGCCGCGTGTTCGCCTCCACCGGCACCACATTTCCCACATTTCATTGTCCCCACGTGAGCGTTCAATCGCACGACAGTCGGACAGTTTCAAGACGCGAAGAGCTTCCCGCTTATGTCCGCTGAAAATATTGGACACCGCTTCCTGCGACGGTGTCATGGTACGCGTTCCGGTATTGTCTGTCTGGTTTGCTGGCGTGGGAGAAGTGGTGTCGATTCGGGTGCTCATGGTTGGCTGCGATCGCCGCTTCAAGGTCGACGCTACTATTGGTAGTTACGTTGTGTTATCTTTTAGTTTTGTTTCGCACACAAAATTGTGCGCTATTTTGTGTTAAGGGGCGAGCGGGACGTATCGTCACACATCCTGCTAGGTGCGATCTAGCAGGCCCTTACATAGATAGACTTAGCTAAGTACATATATTACATAAGTAGGTAGGTATACACTGTACCCGAGATAGCTGATATTACTTGTCCAGTTTTAAATCTCCGTAGTTTCCTACGCTTCCTCGTTAAACATTTAGTGTGAGCTAAAGAAACGGGCTCCTAGTCCGTTACATCACAAGTGATTTTGAAGGCAATTTTAAGGCTGGGCCGAAGCAAAACGGCAGTTTCACAGATTTCTACGTCTTCATCAGAATATTCAGCTGGCCCTTTAACCCAGGTTGCTGACGCTTTAACACCAGAAGACGGGTTTGGACACCTTCAAGGTATTTTTAATTAGAGCGAGAATCTCACAAAGACGTTGCACTTCGTGCGTCAAAGCAACATGAGCACACGCCGATATCTCGACATCCTCCTGCGCTGCTAGATGAGCGAAGGAACCTTCAATTACATGTGGTGACGCTTCTGAGGTGACATTGTTTTATAGGCCAACACAAGTAGCTGGCGTATTGGCGTGGTTACCCCGCGTCTAAGACTGGAAGTACGAGGTACTCCTTCAGCCAATATCGCCCGTGCGTTTTGACGATTTTCAACGCCGCGTTCAGGAGCGACTTGCGTCAAACGATACTTTCTGCAATATGTGGGGGCGCGGGCGGATCTAAGAGCATGGTATTGCTTGAGCCCACAGTTTTACAAGCTACCAGTGCCCAGTGCACTGGCTAGAAAGATTTTCGTAACGTGTATAATGCCTGAATTTTATTGGCTTCGGCGTTTAACTTTCAGAAATTATAGCGGAGTTTCGTTCCAGTTAAACGCCCGCCATGTCGACGCTGGCTTGAAGACTTATGTTCTCTCAAGAGTCGGATTTAATGAGCTAATCAGACGAACATACAATCATCTTAGTATTCCGCTTCATCGGAAAACAATAATTTGTAACTTTCATCGAATGCAGGCGCACAAAGCACCGACTTGCACCATGAAGTGTGGAATACGATACCTCTCGTTAAGGGCTTCGCGAGCCGCGAGCTCCTCAGGCGTCTTAGCCTTAGGCTACATTATCGCAGTGGTACAAAAGTAGAACATTTGTAAGCCATCACGTCATTCTAATTCGATACTGACGGAATGCTCACAGCCTGAAGAATAACGTTCGCTATGTGCCTACGGTGTTTCATAGGAGTCCCACTCGGTTTCAGTAACTCCCAAAAATGAAGGTATCAAATAAATAAAAATACAGTGGTTTCTTATCACTCTTTATCATTTATTTGATACGTCAACTTTTTAGCTTGAGTTCATATGAATATGCATGAAATAACAAAAAAATAAGGATCTTTGTATTGACCTTCAATAGCTAAGACTTCTTAGCTACTTGAAACGTTTCTCTGCACATCGTGTACTTGATGTATTCGGAGGCACCTCGCCTTCACCGGTATCAGTGCAGGTTGACAAGTACCGAAACAATGGTACCCCGTCGCAGAAATAGGTTATGGCACAAATCTTTGCTGTAGGGATATGAAATTATCACAACCTCCTTTCACCTCATCGCTTTCAAAAGGCGTTCAACTAGGAAACGCTTCTCACCACTGAATCCGTCAAGATGTGGATGAGGAAGAGCAATCGAGTTCGCCCCATTCTCCGAACCCGAATCAACATCGTGACTCAGCTTCCGTCCTCCGTTGTTTATGGAAGGACGTTGTTCACAAGATCCCGTCGTCGCGAGTTAACAATGACGGTCAACGGTGGGTCTCGCGAGCAGATAGAGAACTGCGCGCCAGTTGAAGTCGATCAACTTGCGAACGAATAAACACACCCGTCATTCCATTTAAAACGAGCTGCTGGCAGCTCGTCAAGAGATCTCATCCATGGAAGAATAAATGGAACGCCTGATTCGTGAGAGCCAGACGCTGTCCCGAAACAATCATGCTTTGTCTCGGGCCTTCAGGCTTTGGCTCGAAGCCAACAGGCTTTGATGAGTGCCTAAGACCGTGCCGGTTTAATTCGGAACTGGACAAGCCTTGTGCTGATGGTACGGGTAGAGGCCGCCCGGCACAAAAGGTAGGATGCGTACGTATCCCACGGGGCAGATCAATCGTGTATGCATTGCCTTGGCGGTACGAAACGGGTCGATATCACTGAGCAGTAATTTTGTTACTGCCCACATTCGTCACTACATGTTTTGGTAGGCTTGCCGTAGACAGTAGGACTAGATTATTAACATTAAATGAAATAACATTGCTCTTCCATATCTGTCAGAGTTTCGTTTCTATTGGTCCACCCCATCAGCGATTGAATTCATGTACGAAACGGACCACTATTTCTCTAGCCAGCAGGAATTCTCCTGCTGGCTCGGTTTTGTTTTTTGTCTTCAGTGCGACCAGTGCGCACTACCAAGATGTCATCCTCCTCTTTAGTGAGAGCATTATTTTTCTCATTAATATTAATGCTCTCGATGCTGATTATTTTTAGCATAGTTTTCAAAGACAGTAACAGTCTTATCGCTATTACTGAGTTTGCCCACTTCAATGTTAATTGAAGTGACATTGGTATCCTTGCATTGAAAAGATAATCTAACTCTCGCTCATCATGCATTAATAGAGTCAATGCATGATGAGCGAGAGTTAGATTATCTTTGCTCGTGCGAGCCGCCCCCTTTGATAAGAGTAACTCTCAAACAAAGTGGGTATACGCATATGACGTAAGTCGTTCACGAAAAAAGTGTATGCTTTGTAGAAAAATAACTTAAATGAATGGCAAGTTCTACCATCTGCAAGGGCTCGTTACAACTGGTAAAAGAATGGACGTACCCGCGACGCGAAGTATCTCTTCTCGAAAACGATGTGCAGGTTCTGTCGGATCTGTTTCAGGATGGTCAAAAAATATTATTTTCAACTGTGTTCCAAGTGATACGAACACAGATTGCCGAAACTACGCCGTGAATCTGGGGTCTCGATCTGAAACCGCTTCACGGGGTATACGATGGGGTCGAAATATCGTGTCAGCAACAACACGAGCATAGCCGTTTGCTGTGATCAACTCTGGAACTGCATCACGATGAAACATCATGCTGAATCGGTCAACAAGCACAAGAATACCGATACCGTCATTCTTGTGATCGCCTTCGGGAAATTCGAAGTTACTACCAACACTCTGCCGGAATAGGCAGAGGTTGTAAGGGAGCACGAGATGAAGCATTGGGCTTCACCCGTTGACAAACTTCGCAAGTACGTATGTACTTGCAGACGAATTCATACTCGCGTGGCCAGTAGAAGTCGCGGCTTATCGTGAGAAAATACTTTTCACGTCCACGATGCCCACTTACTGGTGCATCGTGGCTCTGATACATGATGCATAAATGCAAATCATTATGGGTGGGGAGGACGAAACGAGGTGTCTCACCAGCTATGGCTTTGTAATACAGTAAGTCATCGCGTGTTGTGTATCGATCCGTTAAAGATCGTTTCAATTTCGACAATCCTTTTAAGGATCGTTGTGATGGAATCTCAAGGTAATCCATCAACCTCTAAACAGCTTTAGGTGCTGAAACTTTGTTTATAATTCCAAACGGACCTATAAAATTAGCTAATTAAAATTACAAATCTCATCTTCTTGGTGGGCTCCTCTAACGTCGTTAAGTAATGTTGACGATGGAACACTTATTGTTGAGCACTGGGCTCATGCTCACTGTTTATTGTTGCACCAGTGGGTTTATTGTTTTGCACAGCCGGCTCCAAATTGGGCCGGCGCGCAAGGGCATCAGCGACGACATTAAGTCGTCCTGGTGTATATTCCACGGAGAAGTTGTACTCCGCGACGACAGACAACCATCTCGCCATTCTTTGCAAGAGGTGTGGACTGTTTACCGCGTGCCTAAAGACGCATGGTCCGTATAAACAATGTAAGGTCCATCTCCCAAATTAGAGACCCTAGACTCAGCCAGTGCATATTTCATGGCAAGGAGTTTCTTGTCATGCACTATTTAATTGCATCTATCTGTTTGAAGCCGACGCGACTGATAGCAGACGACGCGCTCTGTGCCGTCCGTGTCACATTGCGTTAAAGCACAGCCGATTGCAAAAGCGCTGGCATTACAGACCACATGGAATGGTCTGTCTTGGTCTACAATCACCAGATTAACGATTGCATCAAGTTTGCTTGATACCTTCAAAGGAACGCTGACTGAAAGCGTTCCACTACCATTTCTCGTCTTTTTTCAAGCGACGAAAGAGATGAACTGTTATCTTGTCATAATTGCGTGAGTACTTGTGTAAGTCCGTCGCTAGCCCCAAGAACTTTCTTAGTCCCTTGACATCGACTCGAATTGGCCAGTCAGTAGTTGCCTTTATCTTTCAGATCAGGGCGCACACCCAATTTTCCGACGATGCACCCAAGAAGCGGTATTTCGCTTGAAGCGAATATACACTTCTTGAGGTTTGCGTACAACTTATGCTTTCGCATAAGTGTAAGAACCTGACGAACGTGAGTTTTATGAACTTCCACGTCCGCCTTTCCGTCCATAGCCCGGTTATCGAGAAATACATCGTCAAAATAACTCGGTGCGAATTCTCGCACCGACCTCAACAGATTTGTTACGCATCTGTTAAATATTGCAGGGGCGTAACTAAGCCTCTGTGGCATTACTAGCCATTCCCAGGGCATCCCACTGGGAGTGCTCACTGCTGTGTACGGGATGTCCCGTTCACGCATAAGGATTCTGATATAAAATCCATCTATCAGATCATAGACGAAAAGATGGTACTCTACCATAAGCGCCTACTCCTGATCCGTCATTAACCAAGACATTCAATGTCTCGGTTTCTTCGTGGGATTTATCCACAGGCTGCCGAGGGATCGACTCCTCGGGATGCTGAATTATAGTCACTTCAGCATTAAATATTTGAGGAGATTTCTCCTTAAGTACGAGTACACTTATTCCCTCAACATCTTTCGACTGTAATTGCGCTATCACAGTCGGGTCCTCTACAGTCGACTCTCTACTCAACCTAGGATCATCGTGTTGTCCATTTTGGGCAACCGGTATCTTCCTTGAATGTCGCCCGCTAGGCGTACATTCATGTCTCAATCCACTCAACATTTTCGAGTGGTGGACCTTCGGCGCTGCCTGTGCATTCGCACAGCCGCCGGCAGCTAACTTCACAGAGTGATTAGCAATCACACTGTGATCTTGTGCAGTTGTACTAACGACAGTACCACAAGTGAGGCCATTGCACTCATTCGTAGTACATCCACACGCTTGTGGACGCCCAAGGAGTTCATCACATGGCCATCTGATGAACAAGTGGCAGGCATCTTTACGGATCGATGCTGCCAGATGATTCTTGGCTCATGTTTTCTGAGCCAGGGTAAACCTAGGATGACATCAAATTTGTCATCTAAGTCCAGAACCATGAAATCCTCATCGTACTGTAAATCTTTCAACGTGTGGTGAAGTTTCACTACGCATTTCATCACTGTTATCGATGCGCCTGTCGCTAGACGCATCGTCATCCTCGGCGGAGGGATGTCGCGCTCAATATATTTGGTCCTACGACCCTCTAGTGACCGGCGACGAATAGAGGGATTTGATGCCACTCAGTCCACTAGGGCTCCAAGTGACAAATCATCATTTGCCACCTTTAAATTCAAGGTGATGAGGGGTACTACATCGCCAGGTGCAGACAGTTCCTAAAGTAACTTTTGTCAAGAGATTTGCAAATTCTATTGAGGTTGCTGGATCAGTAGGTCGTTGCGCTCCTACTGACTCCGACCGTTTTTTTGCGCCTCGCTGTTGCGATTTCGCAACAATGTCGGACCCGCGACCAATGCCCTGTTTGGCATTCGGTCCATAAAAACGTTCAGTACTTCTCGGTACTGTGCCTGGGCCTGGGGCACTGCACTCAAGAGCGTAGTGTCCTAACTTTTGACAGCGATGCATTGCTGCAATCGCTAACTATTCGAAAAGCGAGGTTTCTCGCTTTCGACATAAGTGAGGTTCATTTAGGTTCTGGAACTCCAAGCTCGTGTCGTCTTGAAGGACGATAGGATGACGAACTAGCTTGAGCCTGTCTCAAGCTAAAGTTTTCCTGTTCCGCAACGGATATTGCTTTTTAAGCGACCTTTAAGTGTTACTTTCATGTAACGATACACCCCGTTACAGCATAGACAAAACGTCTGTTGCCATAGTCGCACCATATATAATATCTAAAGCTATTTTATAGCGACTTCTTGTGCACCGCTCATTATTGCGTCTGGCAGCAATTGGCGGGCAACTGAAACCTTAAATCCACCAATCAACAGTACTGTTGTCTTGTTGCTACGATATTGCCATGTACGGTAATATTGGAAATTTCAAGTAGAAATTATTAAGTAAATACAGGTGCAGAATTTGCATCGCAAGGCTAATTTATGACACAGAAACGATGCGTCAAAGCCAAACGCATGCAAGGATTTCTGCACTACAGAAAATATTTTTGCTTTAATCGATGCGATTGAATATCAAGCCGTAAAAGTCGCCTTCGCGACATCGATGCTCTTGATATCGCATAAATTACAGGCGCGCAATCATGCGAAGGTGAAGGTGGCTGATTCAGAGCAGGCAAAGATTAAAAAAATTGTTTGGTATTCACTTGAAATAAGTTGTGCCAATAACCATACCCTGATCTGTTGACTCTAACCAAGACGGCAAAAATTACAAATAATCGTCGCTAGTAGATTTTGCATCCGCGTAGAAGCTCCGTCCTGCTTAAGAAAATTTTAAGGAAATAGAAAAGGCAGATTTGTAATGACAATGCACTTACTGACACTGTGTCGCTTGAGACAAATGAATGCTTCATATATATCTTACGCCTCAATTGAGAGATAGCGACAAAGCTGCCAGTTGCGATAAATGAGTGCTTCGACCATCGTGTTCAACGTTACATAAATATTATTTTCTATAAAAGGAACAATTCCTATGAGAACAATGTGAAGAAGATAAATCATTACAGTCCTCCCTCGGATAACTTGTAGCATCTTTTCTATCAGTTATACTTGTCTATTAGTTATTGGAGTCAATTAAGTTGAATGTTTTAAGGTCGAAATCTATAAGTTCTACACGGTTATTTTGTATGTAAGGATAAGTTATCCGAGGGATTTCTGACCTTTTTTATACATCGTCGTCGTTCTGTTGAAGATGCAACTGGAGATTGTCCTAAGAGAGAACCTTCAAGGTTGGTACAAATCTTGCTTGAGATGTTTTTATCAGTTTACTCAGTTTCTCGCTCTTCTGAAGCTGTCTCATTCCAATAGCAATTTCATGGAAGTGGCTCAATTAAAAGGAAGGGGACAGCTATCTGTTTTCAATACAGAAACAAGCTGCTTGAATTGCGCAGGACCTTCGACACAAAGGCAAGCCATATTTCGACGCATGAATACCGCTTCACAGGTAAGTTAGACGAGGCCGACTAGCTTGAAACCTTCTTTATCACATTCACAAACTCTTGTTCAATAGTTGCGGCAGTTTTGTAATTGACTACATCTACTTCCTACGAACGTGTCGAACTTCTTGCCTGAACGTCGACCTTTTAAATACTGAGGGATCGTTCGGTACGCCATTACGAAGGAGGCATTGCTCTTCAAAAATCTGTCATCCACTTGTAATGCTTTCACGAAATAGGTGTGCGTCAATTCTATCTTCAAGCGCCGTAGCAATGAGGCGGACCTCAAATACAGCTTATGGTGCATCATCGCGAAGAATTTGGGACCAGGTACGCAATGACAATGTCACACGATTTGCCTTGAATAGATGTTGCCAGCTTCTAAACCCTCTTGTTTGTGCACAGCTTTGCGACTACAGTGAAGGTCGACGTGCGACCAGGAGGTAAGGTGAGTAGATATCTATGTTTGCCACCATATGCGGTCAGTATCTTTTCCGTAACGTCTAATTTCCAACATTGCCTCAAATCAATACGCGTCACTATAAGCATGAGGATCCACAAAAATAGATGACAAAATACTTCGTCATTTAAAATACTTTCTGTTTAAACAATGTTCGCTTAAGACGTGGTTAGGTGTCTATTGCTGTGACAGGTGTTCTCTTCACTTTGCAATTGTCCAGCAATTTACTTAAGTTCACAAGAATGCAACACAATGTCGAGGATGAGACTAACAACGCCGACGAGTTGCAGCCCCCGCCTGAAGACCATCCACTGCTAGTCCAGGAAGAGGGTAAAAGTAGCAGTCATCATATCCACGTGAAGGCTACGAAAGCACTTGTGGCGTCCAAAATCCTGTTTCTCGACGGCGTGCGTGGTCTCGCTGCCTTATTGGTCTTCGCGCAGCACGTGCCTGAATACTTAAAAAACATTAATGTTGGCGCTGTGGCCGTCGACTCGTTCTTTGTGCTCTCGTCATTCTTACTCACGTGGCTCTTTATGAAAAAAAGTCTTCGCCTTGTGCATGAACGAGCAGGGCTGCGCAAGTGGCTCTATGTGCTAGCCGATTACTTTTGCAAGCGCTTTTTTCGCGTCTATCCGCTCTTTGCCATCACATGCGTCGTGTTGTGGTTTATGGATGTGGATTCGAGACGGCACTACTACTTAGGTGATAATCCCACAGCCTTCGATCTCTTCAAAACGCTGACGTTTGAGTTCCACTCCCGCTACTTTGTCTTTTGGACGCTGCCTTTAGAGATTTCCTACTACTTTTGCATACCCGTATTTGTGTATGGTACGATCGTGTTGCGGAGATTGTGGTGGATTGCGTACCTTCCGGCCTACTATTGGGTGATCTCTCAAGGCTGGACCGAGTACCGCACGAGCCACACGGGGCTATTGCCGCACATACCAACGTTCTTGGCAGGATCGATGGCGGCCGTGATCTTTGTCAAGCTCGATACGTGGATCAAAGCTAGGAAGTTTCAGTTTCAGTGGTTTCACACGCTTGTGCTGCGTGCGATTGAACTCACGGCCCTGGGTCTGTTTCTAAGCGTGGTGTTTCGTGGCCTCTTTTTCGTTTGGATCCATGAAAACGTGGCACCTAAATCGCCTGGTTTTCCATTCACGAGCGTTTTATTGACCATCTTATTGGTCTGTGAATTGCTCTTGCCGTCGCCACTATCGAGAATGATGGAATGGAATTTTCTGCGGTTTTGGGGAAAAGTGAGTTTTTCCGTCTACTTGTTGCATGGCTTTGTCATATACAACGAGCGTTTGAATTTCCAAACGGACTATTACTGTCGTCTCTTCTCGCGCCTTGGAATGCTTGCGTTGCTGACCACAGCATCGTACCAACTTGTTGAATATCCGTCTCAATTGCTGGCTCGGCGCATTAGCAAAACTCTCGACGAACAGGAAGCCAAAGCATCAATGACAATGCCTGTGCTCTGTACATTTGCCAGTAGTGAAGGAAGCAAAGGTCTCGGCGCTGGCGTCATTAAATGAAACACTTTTTTTCAGTACATTTTTTTTTTGGATCAGCAACTTTTCGAAACTGAATCTCGCTGTATTACATTTAGGTATTAATAAAGCAACTAAGATCTCCCTTTCATTGTTGTTGTCGTCATCAAAAGATATAAAGGGTACACAAGAATGTACTTAATGCGGAAAGGAAATCTCCAAAATTTCTCAACACAAGCAAGACCGCGCTTGAACTCAGCATTACGCGTCAAGTCTCGAGATCGATGCGTCATCGCACCGTTACTAAACACGCACGTAATGAGGTGCATATCTAGTCACGGTACGAGACGACTCGGCCACGAAGACTTGACAACGAAGTCCACCACGCACTGCATCCACAGCCATAGCATGCACGCAATGAGGTGCTGCTACGCTGAATGGTTGAGTGAGCAGTGGAATCCGTTTGTAATGGTGAATCCAGACGATGTCTAGAGCTGATACGCGCACGAAATGAGGTGCAACGTTTGCTGGGCCCGTCGATTGAAAGCGTCGGAGAAACGCGTCATGTGATTGTACACGTGATGAGGTTTAGCAATCCCAGAGCGTAAAGCGACAGAGAGGAGAATTTCGGAGGAAGAAGTGGCTTGATCCATTGGTCTTGAGACCACAAAGAAAAGAGACTTGATCCGAAGGAGACCTGATCCGAAGGAGAACATAGTCCCATTCCGCTTACACGTCGCACGTGATGAGGTGCGTTGAGAGACAGAAATTCTTGTGAGAACGATAATGATATTCTTGAGAGCTTGACTTTGCCATGGTGGTATCTTGCATAATGTCCCGCGCGTTTGTGGTGCGCTGGTGAGACGTTAAATAGGCTATTCTAAAGACTTTCGTGTAATGCGTGAGCCGACGCAGATCAAATCTTGCACGGGATCCTGGATACGTACCTAGAAGAAACGAATTGTGACGGAGGTTGATAGTCTCTTGACGGACTCTTCGCGCTGCTGACGTTCGTACAGACGCGAGTGCTCATTTACATACAAGTGGGTAATGTCCTGCAACGGTTGACGCTTGGGTTTTGTGCTCTTGACTTCTTTGACCGGTTTTCGGATAATCTTCTTCGACTTTGTTTTCAGCTTTTTCACCTTTCGAGATACTTTCTTCGCAGAAATTTTGGATTCCTGACGCATTCTCACGGGTGTCACCGATTCTGTCAACTTTTGTATCGAGTCCGCTTCATCAATATTTTTCACTTTCTCCTCGCTTTTCTGCGCATGATTTTCCTGGTCCTCGGTCTTCTTGTCGTCTTCCTCGGTTTGTTTCTCTACAACCTCTTTCTCCGCTGTCTTCTCCTCGTGTTCCTGATTCACCACTTCTTTCATAACTTTCTCACTAGTTGCTACCTGCTTCTTCAGCTTCTGTTTTTTAGCTCCTCGCTCTTCACTGTCGCTATCGGACGCTTCACGTCGCCGCTTGACGCTGTGACTGCTGACTACAGGTTCCTTTATCTTTTCTGCAGTGACTTGTTTCTTGACGCCTTTCCGTACTTCACTTTCATCATCAGAGTTTTCGCGCCGACGCTTGACACCGCGAGCAGAGTCCTCTGTCTTTGTGTCGGACATGCGACGTCTCGAAGGACGGCGAGGCGTTCGCAATATAGGCGATTCTTCTGACGATACGGGTCGTGCACGTCGACGGATGACATATCCATAGTTTTCCTTGTTCGACTCGTCATAGAAGTTGTATTCGCGATAGATAAGCGGCAAAAGGTGATCCAACATAATTGATTATTGATTGAGGCTCGCACTCTGCTTGAAAATGAGCGCCAAAACCCAAACTCTCGATTCCCGCCAAAACCAGCTTGCAGCGCGGTATCGATACCGGTGAGCTTAAATGGTGTTCTTACATCGCGATGGCAAGGAAAAAAAGGGCGGTAAACTGAAATAGTGCCATTCCCAATCATATATGAGATCAATTGAATGCAGTAACGCCGACAAATCTTAAAACGCAAGTTTTAACAAAGCGACCGCCCACTGTTCAAAACATGAAACGCAAATCCGTCTATAATACGATACTATTTTGACCTATTGAAACTCGCCTGTCAACGCTGCTTTCCCTCTAAATACAGATATGACGGGGGGTATTCACCCAACTAGTAGAAATCTGCTTCTCTTCTAGATCCACTCCGAGCGCACGTCAAAGATTGACGACCGGCGGGGCTTCATCTCGGACTGTCGCTCGGGTGCCACCTCTTTCTGTTTTGTGTCCGCCTTCTGCTCCGGCTCGCCATTCTCCGACACGGCCTCGGGAATTTTCACAAAGGAGGAGCTACTAGACGAGAGTCGACCGGACGGTTCCCGCCTGTGCTCAACTGGTGACTTCGCGCGACTGATTTTCATTCGATTCATAGTGGGAGTAAGGCTCTGCATCTCTTGTACCGCAGTTGCTATTGCCGGATCGGACGGCTCGCGGTGTTCATTATTGCTAAGATGTGTCGAAAAGACCGGCATGGTCTCGCGCGGACGGTAGCGTAACGCAGCCGCAATGCTCGCGGTAGACGAGAGTGCGCGACCGCTAATCCGTTGCATCTCGAGCTGCTCGGCCAGTGCCTCTTCAATGTCAATATTCGCGCCATTGACCGTGCGGCGCTGTTGTTGACTCGAAGCCTTGGGCTTGATGCGGCTCAAGAGTCTGCGGATGCAATCGAGCAGCGCCTTCAGCATCATTCAATGCTTTAGTAATTTAACCTGCGCATGCAGCAAAAAGAGCACCTTGTTAGTTTTTAAAATGCTTCTTTACAACGTGCGACGTAGCGCTGGCAACAGAACGTCTCGTAAAAGTACCGATTAGTAGCAGTCTTCTTCCAAGTCCACACGTCGGGACGCCAACTTCCGACCTGTGCACGTTCCGGCCTTTCGTGTTGTTCGACGGAGCTTATGTCTCGCAATTTGCTGGCTAGGGCTGATCGCTACTAACGGAGGTGGCGTTCTCGAGCCCGGCTTCTCGCAACTGTCTTTAAATTTGTATCTGACTGGACCGTCTACACCCCCGAACTGGCCCATTCCCTTTCTTTCTTGTATGTGGTCGCTCCGGTCTCAGCAATAGCGTATCTCATGTGGCTTCACGACGAGGCTGGACACGGCAAAGAGGTGGAAAGGAAAAAAGCCGGGTGGAAAATCGACGCGGCTGTCCAGTCACGCCTGCATTGTGTTGTGGAGTGTCCTTATCCTGCTCTTATGCACTATCAGACCGCAAAAAAATTAATTGTCATGGCAATACTTGAAATGGACCAAGCACCATTATGCCCGATATCTCCATTCCCAAGTGTTTTAGGTTGCGATGGGTACACAATGGCAGAGAAGATAAATGTTGCCAAGGGCGAGACGATGCCTTCAAAAAGCTACCAGACAAAAAATTATCTCTACCCCTTAATATTTGCATAAAAATGCGAACCACGGAATTTTCAAAAGTTTACAGAAAATCCTTTTGAAAAAAATTGGCAAAATCATTTAACCTGCGTACATACATGTATTTGTATAAAAATTTTAAAATGTTAATGTCACGTTTTTGGCTTATTTTTGCTCAGCAATACACATTCACTTCACTAAAAAAATGAATGCCTACATGCGGAACGAAGTTGCGCGCAACACTAAGGACCGCACGAGTCAATCAGTTAATTATGATTCAACACTTCCCTCTAAGACTAGACAAATTTATTAATTATTTTTTAATCACTTTTGAGATTTTTTTTAGCTTGACTAGCAGTGCGACTTGATTAGTCTGACTATCGGTCTACGAATGATCCGCTGTGAACATGTCCAACCTGGTGCCAAGTTGTAGGCGGGCGCTATTTTAAGCTGCCACGCACTACTAGCACACACCTTCTGAGCACAGTGAGGGAGCGTTTCACCGTCTTCTCTCACGTACAGTGCGGTAGTTGGTGGGCACCTAAGCGACCTCATCTAACGAGCTAGAAGCCTTAATTTGAGTGACGTCACGGGACCGGTGATCCGGCTCCGCGTGCGCACTTGTGAACTAAAAAGTAGTTTTAGACAGAAAAATAAATAATAGTATTAACATAAATCCTAATTTAACCGATCATAAATGCCATCTTTGTAGATATGCACTGATATGTATTGCGAGCGTTTCATTTTTTAGAATACCTCGTATCTTAGATGACGCCAGCTGTAACGGGGTGTATCGTTACATGAAATTGACACTAAAAGGTTGTTAATAAATATTATCTAAAAGGTAGATAATATTTGGAGGATTTTATTTTATATAGTACTGTTCAAAAATCTTATCCATAAATAGGTATAGGCCATTATGTCTATTTATTCCGCAGACTAATCAGCTGTAGAAGTAATCAAAGAGAGTTACAAGATAAGATAGATAAGAATTCATTTACATGTTTAGTATTAGTTTATAGTTAAGTTAACATTTACAAAGATAGATTAAAAAGACACTTAACTATATTAATACATTTTTCATTTTACCCTCTTAAGCTAACTTGCCTTAAGAGAAGTCTTCCTCTATACGTACAGTGTACGTCACCTAACGGGAGGCACCACTCACATCTGAAGCAGTGTGAAGTGGACTTGTACTGAAACAGTACAAGTCGCAGTGCCCCGTTACACCAGCCGTCATCCTGTTAATGTGAATACCCTCAGGTGCATCACATACACAAGGGTGGGTCACAATGTGAACCACACCCAAGTGGTGGGACTAATTACCTCACTGAAGTAATACACCATCCGCTTAAGTACACAAAGTAACGAGGATTTTGAAACATAGGGCAACTTTTATCCGTCACACCATCCCCTCTATAAGAACGAACTTACATTTTGCAAATTTGTCAAAGAGGAACGAGAGACAGCGAGCCGCTTTACGCACCGCTTTAGTCCTCTCAGTTTCTAGAGACCTGTGTGCCCTCACACGGCACCAACTATGCCACCTAAACTGGACAAAGATGATGGGTCGTCTCCCTCACAACCACGCACGAAGTGTAAGCGCCGCGTTAACACGCCGCCGTTGCTCGCCCTCACAACCACGCACGAAGTGTAAGCGCCGCGTTAACACGCCGCCGTTGCTCAGTGCCACAGTTACAACGCCGACAGAAATGCTGCTGTTGCGCTGTTAATTGGGCTGAATGATCCATCCCACTTTCACGGTGAGGGTG
Organism: Bremia lactucae; assembly: GCF_004359215.1. Classification (NCBI taxonomy): domain Eukaryota; phylum Oomycota; class Peronosporomycetes; order Peronosporales; family Peronosporaceae; genus Bremia; species Bremia lactucae. The sequence goes on from NC_090627.1 coordinate 91,140, forward strand.
TAAATCCGTCGCTCATTGTTGACCACAATGAGTTGACACCGCTGCCATCACCTCATAGTAGTAATGAGTACAGCGAGCTAATATGGAAGAATGATGGCACTTTATTGCCCATCCAAACTTCACTCATTGCTCCTAGCATGGAGACGCCCGACGTTACGAAGGGAAAGCCAACTTGCCTTTCGTCAACAGCAACTGTCTCGTCGTCTGCGCCAGCTAGCGCAGCGACCAGTCATGCGAGCGTTGCTTATAAAGGCGCAGCTGCTTCTCAGTTGGGTGGGACCACAAAAGCTGTCGCTCAGAGCGTCATTCACAATGGGTCTGACGCAAAAAGCCGGGGCTTAAAGCTCCACCGACGGCTCGTGAGCATGTCCAGTCGGTGTCACAAGCCAGTCGCGTTTAACGTGGCTATGTGACTGGTGCCATACCACCAATGCCACCTCCATCCGAAATACCTTAATCGGATGGAAGAAGTTCGTCGCTCCTAGAGCGCGCTGTTCTAAATATGCATAAATAACGGCATCTATAGTTCGTGGAAGGCCCATGGGAAATCACATGGTCGTGTTTTCCCGATCCCGGTCGTGTTGCATTCGAATGAATCACCGACCATTACCAAGCGAAATTTCAGCGCCGCTTTCAGCCACATTCTGTTGTGGCAAAGCAACCGTCGCAGGGACTTAACTTCGCTCATTTGCGTGTGAAAGAATTCATGGGCGGTACTGTACCCCTGTTTCTTCTACTCACATCGCTCCTGCTAGTCCATCCGTAACTAGCGAACCGACAACCGGTGCTCCTTCTCGTAGGCAGACACCAGACCCGGTACGCCGGCGCGCAGCGCGTCGACCGGTTCCAACGAGTCAACGCTCTTCGGAAATCCTCTCCACTAGACGAGGATTTTGATGCTTCCGCTGCACGGAGCGGTGGGCAACCAGTTTTTCAACAAGGAAGCGTTGGTTCCCAGCAGCATCCATCATTGCAGGTGGCGTTCAATAGGAGTGGCGACCTGCTTGCGGTAGCCTATCCCGCATTCGATCAGTTGCAGGCGCTAAACGCTGCTGAGGGACGGATTAAGGGTCTCGAAAGTCAAGTCTCTCGACTGACTCCGTATCTTCATGTCCGCACGAAGGATCGTCACGGTTACGAACGCCTGAAATTTCGGCTGGAACTTTTGGAAAAGATGATGCTGAGAAATATGCGTTACACGCGTAATATCCTCCCCCTCGCTCTCAAAGTCCTTATTGGGGTCGGAGGAGTCATTCGGCTGGAAGTCTTACACCTTCCCCGTCTCCCTCACCAGATCGACGCTCGAGTCACAGTCGGCGTCACTAACGTCTCCTTACACGGATGGGGGTATGTGAACCCTTCAGAATCAACAAACCGTTTCAAACGACCCACGTAAAATCCGGGGTGCGTTTTCAGATACGGGTGAAGGGTGAGCCTAAAATTCAGGTCTCCAACCTCTCCGACCGCCGTAAACGGCCTGATAAAACGCGACAATAATTTCGCAGTACCTCCAGGTAGTACAGAAATTGCATTTTTAGGTAGAGTAACAGTACTTGATAGTACTTTATCTCCAGCACTAAAGCGTTCATTAATTTTGCGACCATTATGGTCAGCATATTTTAGTATTCTGAGCGCTTGCCGTCACGTCACGGACTTTCCTGCAAAAAATACCGCTGACCGAATTGTGGTTACGTAATCGTCCTCTGTGACGAGTACGCAGATCTGCTTGATTTTACCACCATGCAGATCTCTCAAGAACCGCTTAGGTTCTAGGGTTGGTAATTGAGTTATCTCCGAAGTTAACTTCGGAGGCGCATACAGATCAAGAGTATAAGCGCCTACTCTCGAACCGTTACTAACCAAGACATTTAAAGTCTCGGTTTCTTCCTGGGATTTATCCACAGGCTGCCGAGGGATCAATGCCTCGGGATCTTGAAGTCTAGTAACTTCAACTATTTTGAGGAGATTTCTCCTCAAGTACGTGGTTACCTCTTCCCTTAACGTCTTCCGAGTGTGATTGCGCTATCACAGTCGGGTCCTCTACGGTCGACACTCGACTCGCATAGGATCATCGTGTTGTCCCTTTGGGGCAACCGATATACTCCTTGAATGTCGCCCGCTAGGCGTACATTCATGTCTCAATCCAATCGACTTCTTCGAGTGGTGGACCTTCGGCGCTGCCTGTGCATTCGCACAGCCGCCGGCAGCTAACTTCAAAGGGTGATTAGTAATCACACTGTGATCTTGTGCAGTTGTACTAACGACCGTACCACAAGTGAGGCCATCGCACTCACTCGTAGTACATCCACACGCTTGCGGACGCTCCAAGACTTTCATCAGATGGCCATCTGATGAGCAAGTGGCAGGCATCTTAACGGATCGATGCTGCCAGCTGATTCTTGGCTCATTTTTTTTGAGCCAAGGTAAACCTAGGATGACACCAAATTTGTCATCCAAATCCAGTACGATGGAATCATTATCGTACTGTAAATCTCTTAACGTCTAGTGAAATTTTACTACGCATTTCATTACTGTTATCGATGCGCCTGTCACTAGACGCACCGTCATCCTCGTTGGAGGGATGTCGCGCTCAACATATTTGAGCCTACGACCTGGCGACGAGCAAAATTATTCGACGCTCTGAAGTCCACTAGGGCTCTGTGTGACAAATCATTTATATCACTTTTAACTTTAAGGTGATGAGGGATACCTCATCACCAGGTGCAGAGACACATAATGATTGTGTGTCTGGAGCAACTTTAGTCAAAAGATTTGCAAATTCTCTTGAGTTTCCTTGATCAGTAGGGCGTTGCGCCCCTACCGAACCCGACCGTTTTTTTGCGGTCCGCCTCGCTGTTGCATTTTGGCAACAATGTCGGACCCGCGACCGTTGCCCTTTTTGGCATTCGGTCCATAATTAGTTTAGTACCTCTTTATGGATAAGATTTCTGAACATTACTATATAAAGTAATATCCTCCAAATATTATTTACCTTTTAGATAATATATTAATTAACAACCTTTGAGTGTTAATTTTATGTAACGATACACCCGGTTACATATATGCTTTGTATTGGGGCTGGTGAACCGTTGTTGTGGTACATTCACTTTATGGGTATAATTCCCGTTTATTCTACTTAAAATAGTGAATGAATAAATTCCGTTTATTATGGGTAACATATGTGGTAGCCGCCGATATAAATCTGACGGCCGAAATCTATTTATTTTAGCTAGGGTGTCTAGATTTTAAATAATGTAGTAAAGTTTAGTTCCTCTTTTGATCTTAAAGCGTCTAGTGCCTTCCTACGGCATGCGCATTGATCCGTGAGAGAAATAATCCTTTTTACGATATATACTCTCCGGCACTAGTTGCCACTTGGTTCTACGAGCCTCTGAATCCCTTGAACTAGGATTCACTCAGTTTTACGAGCTTGGACGACTTTCTGAATTGTTGAACTTATTAGTTCTAGAGAACTTAGCGAATCTTTGAGTCGATGAATCTTTCTCTGACTTAAGGAGCAAGGTAGATCCGTTACAGAAATGCCCTGTGTTCATTGCATTTGAGAAGCATTCCAAAGCACTGTTGTGAAATGAAGTTATCATTTTCTTTCTTTTACCTGCTTCTCCTCCTTTTCCAGTTGTCAATACGTCAACGAAGCCGCACTGCTGTGGGGCGCAAGAACGAACGGATTCTTAGCAGCTCATTGATGGACGAAGTGTACTCGATGTGAAGACTCGGATTGAGATATATACTACTCAAACCTGGGAGTTTCTTAAGACAAATCCTTTATACAAGGATTTGATGGAATTCAGGGATGCATTCCCTGAAGCAGTTCCATGCGAGTTGCCTAAAGATAAAGGCACTCGACATGAGATCGAGCTCAAACCGGGCGCGTTATACTGTGTCGTGTAGCAGTGGCCACTGCCTCGTGAACAAGTACTTGCGATCGATTAATTCTTTATGAATCAATTAAAAGCGGGCCCATGTAAGGGAGTCAACCTCCCCACATAGCTCTCCGACCTTCTGTGTGCGAAAGGCCACAGGAGGGTGGCGGATAGTGCTCGCACACGCATTCAACAAACTGAATGCTGCAACGGTACCCGCTGAAACGCCGATACTTAGAAAAGACGTAATCATAGATAATATGTCTAAGAGTACGATCTTTTCGTCTATGAATCTGATCGATGGATTTTATCAGGTCCTTATCCGTATACAAAACATCCCGTAGACAGCAGTGAGCACTCCCAGTGGGATGCTCTGGGAATGGCTTGTGGTGCCTGAGGGGCTTAGTAACGCACCTACAACATTTAACATATGCGTAACAAATTTGTTGAGACCGGTGCGAGAAAATATTAGCAAATTATTAAAACTTGATATTCGCACCGAGTTATTTCGACGATGTATTCGTCCAGAGCCGGGCCATGGACGGAAAGACGGACGTGGAATTTCATAAAACTCACGTTCGTCAGGTTCTTACACTTATGCGAAAGCAAAAGTTGTACGCAAATCTCAAGAAGTGTATATTCGCTGCAAGCGAAATACCACTTCTTGAGTGCATCGTCGGCAAACATGGCGTGCGCCCTGATCCCGAAAAGATCAAGGCAATCACGACTGGCCAACTCCAGTCGATGTCAAGGGATTTAGAAAGTTTCTTGGTTGAGCGGCGTACTTGCACAAGTACTCTCGCAATTATGCAGAGATGACAGTTCATCTCTCTCGTCTCCTAGAAAAAGACGAGAAATGGTTACGGAACGCTGATTGTCAGCGTTCATTTGAAGGTATCCAGCAAAGCTTGATGCAATCGCCTATCTTGCCGATTGCAGATCAAGACGTACCAATTCATGTGGTCTGTGACGCCAGCGATTTCGCAATCGGCTGTGTGTTAATGCAATACGATAAAGACGGCGCGGAGCGCGTCGTCTGTTACCAATCGCGTCAGCTGCAACCAGCTGAACGCAATTACCCAGTGCATGACAAGGAACTCCTTGCCATGAAATATGCATTGGCTAAATTTAGGGTCTATCTCCT
>NC_090627.1:106670-182732 GCF_004359215.1 Bremia lactucae
GGTTGGTCACAAATGTGCACCACACCCGAGTGTTGGGTCTAATTACTATTATTCAGTAATTGACCATCCCCTTAAGTACACCAAGTGTACTTAACGGGGACTGTGTAACATAGGGGCAACTTTAGCCCGTTACAAGAGAGGTCTTCCTCTGCACGTACTAGTGTACGTGAAATAACGTAAGGCACCACTCGCAACTGAAGCAGTGCGAAGTGGACTTGTACTGAAGCACTACAAGTCGTAGTGCCCTGTTACAATATCCTTCTTGGAGACGGCATTTTCCCACCTAGTGCCTTCTCACGCTGACATGTCCGGTTAGTCGGGTAATTTTTTTTACAGCTTTAGCTTAATATGTGTCTCCTGCGAAAACGAATAAGCCGAAGGACTACACTAGAAAAAGATAAGCTGAATTCGTTGAGTGGCTTTCAATTTGCTGGTTTTTGTGGAATTTGATGTCAGGTACTGATCGTATGGCTAAAACAAATTTTAGCATGTTTCAAGATGCACTCCAATCAAATATTGAGCCTTAATATTAAAAATATTTGGAATTACCAAACCGTGTTACTTTTTGAGTCGACTAATCACGGCAAGAAAGTACCAAGCAATGGCGGAGCGACAATTCAAGATCAAAGTCGGTAGCCTACGTCGGTTCGTCATGAAGATTGTTTAAGAGCCTGCATAGTAAATAATTAGTCTTTCCATCGATGTTCAGATTGAAAAAGGACATTGAGTATTACGCTGAAGAGCACGCGGCACAGCTGGTCAAGATCGAGAAGATGCGCATCGAGGGAAAAGACGAACATGATATTCGCAAACAGGAGGAAGTGCTAGTGGAGGTCGAGGCGATGCAGCCAGATTGTCAGTTTCGCTTAAACGAGGCAGTCTCGGACATTTCCAACTACATTGAAATCCATCGCGACGAGCTCAAGCCGCTTGAAGCGTTCATTGAAGCGCAAGAGCTACTCGCGGCTATTCCTTTGATGCAAAAGTAGTCGCGTAACAAGGCACGCATATATATACATTCCATCCATTAATGACCGGTTCTACCGATCTTCGTAGTTCCTACTGTGTCCTAAGGCCTGCAAGGAAAAGCCGTGGAAGTGATACGATTCCTATTCGATTTAAAACGGAATTGGCTTCAAGATGTAGCCTCCATTTCTAAAAAACTCACAAACTCGACCTTGTTCAGTGACTACCTTCCTTGACGCTGAAGCGCCTGCTGTTCGTAAAATTCCTCGAGCTTTGCAAGGATCGCCATGGTATTCTGTTTGAGAATTTTTCGAATCGCCATGACAATCTCTTTGCCTGTAAACTCTGTCTCTTCCTCAAACGCATCCTGGAAATGAAAGTAAATGTCGTTCATAAACTCCTTAAAAAGCTCACTGAGCGCTGTATACTCTTGATCATTTCGTGCAGACTGCAACTGAGCCATTTCATGCTCTTTCGATGCGAGGCTTTCTTCAAATTGCAGCGCCTTCGAGCGAAATTCTTCCACTTGATGCTTTAACGTTTGATGTTCCCCTTCGAGCTGCTGAATTTGACTCAAAAGTTCCTGCACACGCGACGCCTGAGCCGCTTGCGTCTTGACTGTTTCGTCTTGAAGCAACTCTTGTTGATTCTGAGCTTGACTTAACCGATGCGTCATCTTCTCTCGCTCAACTTCCCACTGTTTTTGCCTCGCGGCAAATTCAACAACTTGCGCCTCCAGTGCGGCTTTTTCACTCGATATTCTCTCGACAAACTCCGTTGAGTTTTGCCGAGCCTCGCTTTTAACCTGCTGTTGCAATTGTGTCAATTGCTTCTGCATATCGTCTTGAAACTTTGCCTTTAGTTTGGTCATTTGGTCATCTTTGGCGCTAAGCTGGGCGCGAAGCTGGAAGTTCTCTTCCTGACACACGAGCACTTGCTCCTGCGTGTGGCTGAGCTGCTGCTGCACACCTCGCATTTCTAAGCGAAACTTTTCCTGCTGCAAGTAGTTTCCATTCTGGAGCTTGTCCAAGAGCGTGCGATTTTCCATTTGAAGCGCTTCTTGTTGACTTTGCAGCTCTTCAATACTCGACTCAAGCTCCTCATTTGCTTCCTGGAGTCGAGAAGTCAAGTTTTGAAGCTCGTCACGTTGGACCAAAGCTTTCTCCACGTTTTTCAGCAGCATGGACGATGACGACGCAGTAGTAGACGCGTGCGAGAACGATGCATTGCCACTGGACTTAGTATAACTTGACAAGAACTTCGTCGCTTTCGTCCCATTGTGCGAGTTCAAGAACCGGTCGATCTTGGACTGAAGGTCCATTAGCGTCGACTCAATCGACGTCGACGATCGCTGCAGACGGCTGATACCAGCTTCCACATCTAAAGACGATTCAAATCTAGAGACGCCTGGAGGCGACGGGAACGACACAAACGACCGATTCGGATACGGAGTCATAGATGATGAGAATGTGCTGTGAGCTGGCGGAAAAGCAGGAGATGGCACACTTCCCAAACTCGGGGGCGGCTTCCAGGTGCTACCAGATGCCCCGCTCACAGCAAATGGCGAAGGTAAAAATGAAAGCACGGGTTCTTCCTGCACCGGCTTGTACGCTGTCACGCTCAATGAAGAATCCGAAAAGCTTTCAGAAGCCCTCGCTTTCGTGCCTTCCGACTCAAGTTTGCGCTTCTTTTCTTCCAATTCCTCACGAAGTCGTACTATGTCCGACTGCTCTTTCATCAGGCGATCCATGTCACTCGATAGTGACATCACTTTCCGACGGTCGTTCATTCGCTCAATTTCATCATTTTGTGCTTCCGTGGTAACTTCATGTTCATTGGCTATATTTCGTAGCGACCTACGCCGGTCACCTGGGAGTTGCAGCCCAGCCAGAAGGACGGGCACGGAGCCAGCGCGAGGATCTCCATCCTGGTGACCAAATGAAGTTGTTCGAGGTTGAAATAGCGTGTGATTTTCGCTGGAATGACCCGCAGACGCACGAGTGTCCCGGTGAGTCTTCACACTAGCAAGCAATCCAGACGTCTGACTGCCCATGCGCGATAAACTTGCCATGCGCTGGACCAATTCTTCGCGATCTCCGTGCTCTTTCTCCGCGTCCATCGCAGCTGTGTTGCTATTTGGAACGTTCTTCTTAACTTTCACCAATTCCAGCACCGCAATAACCCACTCATGCGTGTCTGGGAATGTCACAGTCACGAATCGCTTTCCTCTCTTTTGCATCCCCACTAGGGCCTCGGACGCCAAAATTTGAGTAAATGCATCCATCTCGCCATTATCTTTCTGCAGCTTAATCCGCTGGACTTCATTTGTGGCTTCAGTAGGTTCTTGATTCATTATGTCGAGAGGATTGGCCGAGAAGAAGCTTGCTCGCTGCTCCATCGATCCTTGCCACTTCCGCAGCATCACGCCTGCCACGTCTCCAAACGTAAGTGGGATGGCATCCGCCATGCCAATTGCCACCTGATCAAATAAAATCGCTGGCTTTTGGCGCTCATACGACTTGCTCGCCTGAACCAAGACCTGCGCCTTAGCGCACGATACAGCGATCATGAATTTCTCGCAGGCAATTGCATCTTTAAAGCGCATAGCATAGTTGCGCTGCGTTTTTCGCTCGTAAAAATTAACGTAATGGTCTTTTTGTGGCACAAAGCGTGCGCTGGGCGTCACGGGAAGCTGCAGTAACGGCGCCTTTTGAGTGTCGTAAAGTAAAAGAGAAAAGGCGTCGGAATTGCTCTCCGCTGCGTGCTCGCCCCCAAGAAGTGCACAGCCAACGGCAGCGTCTGTCTGTTGTGCGTACGACCCATTACTTTCGTCGTATAGGTATAAGTATACTGCACACGAGTGTAGCAATGCGCCACCTTCAGCCATATGGTCGTGATTTTGTTGGGGCTTTAGCTTTTTAATTGTCCCTTTGTAAGGGCAATCACAAGTATGCACGGATATACACCAATTAAAGTGAATGTTCGAAGACTAAAAGTGTAATCAATGAGTGTGCTGCCTCCTCACCAACAGAGGATTTTGGAAGACCGCCTTATTGCCCTGACTCGATATGATGCAAATGAGTCTATTCAAGAGCCTGCTCCCATGCGACGCGGGCGCGGAAGGCCTTCTGGATCTCAAAACAAGGAGATCACAAGTACATGTAGGGAGCCCTCTGCCATCGAAAGGGTACAGACCGAGTATTAGGAGCAAACATAGCTAGTTAAATAAAATAAAATCCATTCAATTTCTATTTCTTGCTGATGTCAAAATGTTTTTAATTAATATATCCAGCGGGTGCATGTCCCCTATTTAAGTCCGGACGCGATGGGTGCATCGTTACATGAAATTAACCTTGAAGGTTGTTAAAATATATTTTATCTAAAAGGTAGATAAATTTGTGGAATATTACTTTATATAGTTATCTTCAGAGAGCTTATCCATTGTAGATATAGGCCATTATATATACTTGCTCCGCGGTCCAGTCAGCGCTGGACGCGCGCGCAAGAGAGAGACAGATAAGATTTTATTTACATGTTTTGTAATAGTATATAATTAAGATAGTATTAAAAGATAGAAACAGAAGAACTTAATTAAATTAAATACAGTTTTCATTTAACCCTCTTTAAGCTAGTTGCTATAAAGAGAAGTTTTCCTCTGCACGTTACTAGTGTACGTGAAATGACGTAAGGCACCACTCGCAACTGAAGCAGTGCGAAGTGGACTTGTACTGAAGCAGTACAAGTCGCAGTGCCCCGTTACACATGGTAGCACTTTGTAGTCCGTCCAAGGACCACATTTCCTTGATTTAACATGGACATGTTAGAAATAATGGGAATACGCATCACGTTTCGCGTAATAGCTACTCCTTTCCATGTCGCTTAGAAACGAGTGCGGTCGAACGAATGAGTTCGACCGTAGGGAACGATGCCATCTTGGCCATGCTGTCCGATTCGGACAGAGATGCCTTCCATTCAGCCATCGCGAAGTTCATACAACATAAACTTGACGAGGCGAAGGAGAAGGTAGTCTTGCTTAGTCAGCAAGGCCTCTACAGGTAGAACTGTGGAGGTTTCACCAGGTGTAGACCCCTGTACCTGGGATGACGCACACGCGTCGCCCTGAAACCTTAAAGTTTGGCATCTCTAAGTATAGGGGAGTCGAACAAGACTCCGTCTTAAGATGGTTTGTCGAGTTGGACATGCCATAAGGGGTCGTCATGTCGTCGGCAAGCAAATGCAAGTCGCATTTGTTCAATCAAGCTTGGTAGGTCGTGCCAAAACTTGGCCTTTAGGCCTTAAGTTGAGCGACCTTTATGTCTTTGGGTCGCTCGAGGCTTTTAAAGCCCAGCTTAAACAGACGTTTGAACCGCCTAGGGCTGAGTTCAGATCTCGACCAAAGCTTCTGGAACTCAAGAATGGCAAGCTTGGTGTTCACGCTTATGCCCAACACATACGACTCTTAGCGAGATGTATCAAAAATAACCCAGTCTATGAACACACGTTGATTACGGTGCTCATGCAAGGTCTTACGGATGGTCTCGTAATGACCCACCTATTCCGCTTGGAAATGGATACGCTTGTAGAAGTAATATCCGTTGCGCAACAGGAGGACTTAAGCTTGAGACAGACGCAAACTAATTCGTCATCGTATCGTCCTCCAAGACGACACGAGCTTGGAGGTCCAGAACCTATGGACCTCTCTTACGTCGAAAGCGAGGTTTCACGTCAAAAGTTAGGACATTACGCTCATGAGTGCAGTGCCTCACGCCCAGTACCGAGAGGTACTGAACGTAATTATGGACCGAATACTAAAAAGAGCAACGGACGCGGGTCCGACGTTGTTGCGAAGATGGAACAGCGAGGCGGACCGCCAAAAAACGGTCGGGTCATTAGGGACGCAACGCCTTACTGATCCAGCAACCTCAAGAGAATTTGCAAATCTCTTCACTAAAGTTGCTCCAGACACACAACCATTTCGTGTCTCTGCACCTGGTGATGAGGTATCCCTCATCACCTTGAGATTAAAAGTGACAAATAATTTGTCATTTAGAGCCCTAGTAGACTATGGAGCGTCAAATAACTTTATTCGTCAAAGAAGCTAGAGGGTCGTTGGCTCAAGTATGTTGAGCACGACATCCCAGTAACGTGGATGACGGCGCGTCGTGCGACAGGCACATCGATAACAGTGATGAAACGCGTAGTGAAATTTCACTACACGTTAAGCGATTAACAGTACGATGATGATTTCATCGTACTGAATTTAGATGACAAGTTTGATGTCATCCTAAATTTACCTTGGCTCGGAAAGTATGAGCCAAGAATCAGCTGGCAGCATCGATCCGTAAAAATGCCTGCCACTTGCTCATCAGATGGCTATCTGATGAAAGTCTTGGAGCGTCCACAAGCGTGTGGATGTATTACGAGTGAGTGCGATGGCCTCACTTGTGATATGGTCGTTAGTACGACTGCACAAGATCACCCTGAGAAGTCAGCTGCCGGCGGCTGTGCGAAGGCAAAGGCAGCGCCGAAGGTCCACCACTCGAAGAAGGCGAGTTGAATGAGACATGAATGTACGCCTAGCAGGCGACATTCAAGGAATATACCGGTACCCCAAAGGGACAACACGATAATTCTAGGTCGGGTAGAGAGTCGACCGTAGAGGACCCGACTGTGATAGCGCAATCACACTCGGCAGACGTTACGGGAATAAGTCCCCATGTATTTGAGGAGAAATCTTCTCAAATAGTTAATGACTTCAGCATTCCGAGGGATTTATCCCTCGGCAGCCTGTGGATAAATCTTAGGAATAAACCGAGACATTAAATGTCTTGATTAAGGACGGATCCAGAGTAGGCGCTTATACTCTTGATCTGTATGCGCCTCCGAAGTTAACTTCGAAGATAACTGAATTAACAACCCTAGAACCTCAACGGTTCTTGAGAGATCTGCATGGTGGTAATATCAAGCAGACCTGCGTACTCGCAATAGAGGACGATTGCTTAACCGATATTTGGTCAGCGGTAATTCTTGCAGAGAACGAACGGATTCTCAGCAGCTCATCGATGGACGAAATTGTCCTCGATGTGAAGACTCGGATTGAGATATATACTACTCAAACCTGGGAGTTCTTAAGACAAATCCTTTACACAAGGATTTAACGGAATTCAGGAATGTATTCCCTGAAGCAGTTCCTTGCGAGTTGCCTAAGGATAAAGACACACGACATGAGATCGAGCTCAAACCGGGCTAGAAGAACTGTGTCATGAAGCAGTGGCCACTACCTCGTGAACAAGTTCTTGCGATCGATAAGTTCTTTATCGATCGATTGAAAGCGGGCCATATAAGGGAGTCAACCTCCCCACATAGCTCTCCGACCTTCTGTATGCGAAATGCCACAGGAGGGTGGCGGATAGTGCACGCCTTCAATAAACTAAATGCTGCAAGAAACCTGCCTAACTGCTGATACTTAGAAAAGACGTGATCATAGATGGTATGTCTGAGAGTACCATCTCGTCGTCTATGGATCTGATGGATGAATTTTATTAGATCGTTATGCGTGAACAAGACATCCCGTACACAGCGGTGAGTACTCCCAGTGGGATGATCCGGGAATGGCTAGTAATGCCACAGGAGCTTAGTAACGCCCTGCAACATTCAGCAGATGCGTAACGAATCTGTTGAGACCGGTGCGAGAATTCGCACCGAGTTACTTTGACGATGTATTCGTCCATAGCCGGGTTATTGAGGAAGAGACGGACGTGAAAATTCATAAACTCACGTTTGTCAGGCTCTTACACTTATGCAAAAGCATAAGTTGTACGCAAATCTCAAGAAGTGCATATTCGATGCAAGCCAGATACCACTTTTTGGGTGCATCGTCGGTTAAGACGGCGTGCGCTTTGATCCCGAAAAAATCAAAGCAATTACCGAATGGCCAATTCCAGTCGTTTCAAGTGACTTAGAAAGTTCCTTGGACTAGCAGCGTACTTGCACAAGTACTCCCGCAATTATGCTATCTCTCATCTCTTGTAAAAGACGAGAAATGGTTATGGAACGCTGTTTGTCAGCGTTCCTTTCAAGGTATCAAGCAAAGCTTGATGCAATCGCTCACCTTGGCGATTGCAGATCAAGTCAGACCATTTAATGTGGTCTATTACGCCATCGATTTCGCAATCGGCTGTGCTTTAATGCAATACGATACGGTTGGCGTGGAGTGCGTCGTCTGTTACCAATCGAATCAGCTGCAACCAGCTGAGCGCAATTACCCAGTGCATGACAAGGAACCCACTGCAATGAAATATGTTTCGGCTTAATTTAGGGTCTATATCCACGGAGATAACCGTTCATCGAATATACGGACCATGCCTCATTTCACACGGCCGTAAACAGCCCAAACCTCTCGCAAAGAATAGCGAGGTGGCTATCCTTCTTCGTGGAACATAATTTCTCCGACGACTTAATGTCGTCGCTGATGCGTTATCACGCCGACCCGATTTCGAGTCAGCAGTGCACTCCAACAGTGAAATTAATCCCACTGTTGCAACACTCACTACAAGTGTTCCGTAATCAACCTTAGTTGACGACATAAAGAGAGGCTACACAGAAGATAAGGACCTTCTATGTTTGATGGATCATATAACGAATCCATCCGAAAAATCCTTTAAAGATTTACCGGCTTTATATCGATCGTCATCCGATCGATACACAACACGTAACGGCTTATTGTATTACACAGCCGTTACCGGCGACACCCCACGTGTCGTCGTCCCGACTCACAATGATTTGCGCTTGCGCATCATGTATGAGTGTCACGATGCGCCAACAAGTGGGCATCGTGGACGTGAAGAGACTTACTTCACAGTAAGTCGCGACTTATACTGGCCCCGCCAGTATCAGTTCGTGCGCAAGTACATTCGTGCTTGCGAGGTTTGTCAACGGGTGAAGCCTAGCCCTTCATCCCGTGCACCTCTTCAACCTCTACCACTTCCGGCAGAGTGTTGGCAGTCCGTATCTATGGACTTCGTCTTCGGATTTCCCGAAGACGAACACAAAAACAATGGAATCCTTGTTTTTGTAGACAGATTCAGCAAGATGGTACACCTTGCTGCGGTACCAGAGTCGATTACGGCTCCGGGTTGTGCCCGTGTCTTTATCGACACGGTATTCAAACTCCATGGGTTACCCCGTGAATTAGTCTCGGATAGAGATCCGAGATTCACGGCGGCGTTCTGGCAATCCGTGTTCCGATCTCTCGGAACACGGCTGACTATGTCAACATCTGATCACCCGGAAACGGATGGTCAAACAGAACGCGTAAATCGCGTCCTCGAAGAGATACTTCGAGGTTACGTCCAATCGTATCCGAATTGGAGCGAGTTTTTACCGATGGTCGAATTCGCCATCAATAATTCTGTGCATGCGTCTACAACGCATACACCGTTCTTTGTGAATGGCTTACGCCATCCTCGCATACCGACCCAATTAGAGGGATCCTCTAGTCTAAGGGGGGGGGACTCGCAGGAGCAAAACCAATTCTGGCTCATGCTCAACACGCGTCGAAAATAACAACGACGCGAGTGATGTCAATGTCGAAGAAAACGACATCGAAAATGAGATTGATCTCATGGCAGTACGCACTAAGCGTACTGAAAAAGACAAAACAAATGAGTTAGCGGAAGAGTTTCTGCTAACTCGAGAATCAATTATCCGTTTCGTTCAGGATTCTATTGCTAACGCAGTGGACCGACAGAAATGGAATGCAGACAAACATGGAAGAGCAAATGTTAATTCATTCAAATTAATGATCTAGTGCTACTCTCTACGGTAAACTTACCTAAACGATTAGTCACTAATGTGGGTAGCATTAAACTACTACCCAAGTTCATTGGGCCTTTCCGTGTACTGCATCGAAGAGGCAATGCGTACACAATAGAATTGCGACGTAGGATGCGAACGCATCCTACGTTTTACGTTGGTCGGCTCCGGCCGTACCATCAGTACGCGGCTTCTTCCGAGGACGGATTTGACCACTCTTTACAAGAATACCCAAAAGATTATTGTGATCGCGAACCAGATTTTCATGTTGAACCTGAAGTTTCTCAGGCCGGTTTCGAAGATCCTCGAAGCTACGATGAGCTGACGACAGCTCATCGCGGACAGCATGATACTTCCGCTCGTACTCCAACAAGGAGTACGCACTCTTCGAACGGTCTTCCAACCGCTCGATATGGTGAGCCTGCACCGTCTGCTCCAACGAGCGACGCTTACCGCGCTCGTGGTCAAGTCCCTCCTCCAAATCATGGAGGAAGCGATCGAGTTTGTCGACCATCGACACTAGATCCGACACATGGGTCGGATTTAATTTTCACTCCTCCGCCACAACCATTGGTGAATTTCCAAGGCTGTCAACGTTTCCTTGTGGAACGTATACTCCGTGATGTGAAGGGGTAGCGAACAAGTTATCTTGTTCGCTGGTGCGGTTTACAACCTTCACATGACAGCAGGGAGCCTCGTTCCCAGCTGGTTGTTGACGTTGAGAGCCTCGTCCGTCAGTATGACGAGACCCATCCAATGGATCATAAGGTCTATCAGAAAACACGCGCCTCTGGCGCCTGTAAATCGATGGCAAAACGTCAATCTCATCGCGCATCTCGATAGAGATGCGAGCCCTTCCCCTGGATCACTGGTGACCCGGCGAGGACGCCGGAGGAGATCGCTGCCCGCGACGCTCTTCATGAGCATTACCTTACGCCGAAGGTAATGACGCGAAGCCAGTATCTGACGCGTTTACGTGATCAAGCTTGTGGGGCTTCGGTGACCTGCATGAGAAAGATTCTGATCGTTTTGTTTCCAAACGAAACAAGGAGTGAAAACGAAGTCTCATTTGAGAACTGGGTTCACCGGGCCCGCAAACTCCGTAATATCTGGAATATCAGAGAGTCTGCGGATTAAGGTGAAGCTTCGCTTCGACTTCGCTAAGCTTTAGGCCAAAGGCCAGTTACGTTCAGCATTTATGCCACAAAACGAAGTAAGGCTAGCCGATATTTCAGTGCTACGGTTGACCGTACAACCAAGGATCGAAGCCGCACTGAGGCTTTAGATCCACCTAATCCCACGTTTAGTAGTGGGAAGCGACGTTTGACGCGAGTTGACCCTCAGCTTGGAGCTCAAAAATGTCAACGTTGTACGGGCAATCTTGCCGAAGAGGTACCTCGAACTCCCAAGAGTTTTTGGAAGAGGGTTACCCTAGCCACTTCACCAGATACTAGTATTGACCCTCACGACGACGTCGCTTTAAAAGTTTCTCCACATGAAACTGAAGGTTTCCCCGCGCATCAAGCGGTGCGGGAGGGGGCCGAAATTTCGGCGGAAGCATTTGATGCTCAACGACACGAGGTGCAACTTCTTCGTGAGGTCCTTGCTCGGGTTGGGAGCTCTTTTGAGGCGGTTCGGGCGTCTTTCGCCGAAATCGCTTTTACCACGTAAAGAGGGCCAGTTGGATATCCTGGTGAGGATGCAACAATCTGCGGCACGACCGCCTGTCTCGGCGCAAGCGCCTTCAAGTCCAAGTGGGAAGGGTCCCGATATGGCTAAAGCAAGCCAACGTAAAACACTGGATGTGTACGCAGCTTGTTGGGAAGGTTTAGCGTATAAGCTAGGCCCTTCTTGGCCACGAACGTAAATGGTCCAATAAAGCGCGGGCGAAATTTGGTCTTGAAGACCGCGGATACCAAGTTGGTAGGTAGGTTCTTAGCGTTTAGTAAAACTCGGTCTCCGACCATATACGAATTAATACAGTTTCTGCTTTTGGCATCTGCTTCTTGTTTTTGTTTGTCTTGGCTATCAGCCATCGTATCTCTTACATGTCTTAAGATACTAAATCGCGTCGCGAGAAACTCGCTTACTTGTTTCCGAACGGTAACAGGGCTGATATCAGCAAGCCTATCGGCCGATTCTCCCCCACCAAGCCCTTAACCCTGCAGTGGTATCGTTAATGGAACGCGCGGTTGGTAAGACCGTTTACATAGAACACAGTATAGCCTGTAGAGGCATGAACAGCGTCATTGAACGCAAACTCCACTACTGGGAGCATTGAGCTCCAGCGCTTTGGTGTCTGAGCACACACGCTGCGTTAAACGTCTTCAATGACGCGATTGACAAGTTCAGTTCGACCATCGGTCTGTGGATGGTCCGCAGTGGACATCTCCAATCTGGTTATAAGCACTCGGAAAATTGATTTCCAGATTTACCCGTAAAATCGGGGATCCCGATCAGAGATAATTGCCACTGGCAAACCATGTTTTCGAAACACGCGATCGATGAACAGCTTAGCTGTACCGTCTCCATCAATGGAATCTGGCACGGCTGCTTAGTAAGCCATTTTGCTCAAACGGTCAACAAAGACCACTATACCGGAGTTACCGGCTGAATCTTTCGGTAGCCCAAAGACGAAATCCATACTAATGGACTCCCACAATCCTATGGGGACGGGAAGACTCGCCAGTGGCGCAGCAGCATGTGTCGAGGGTTTAATCCGTTGGCACGTTTCGCATGTGCGAATATATGTGCTGACCCATTTTTAAAGTTTGGGCCACCGACTCTGGCCTATGAAGCCGTAGGTCTTTTCTCAAGCGAGATGACCACCAAGGACAGTATCGTGTGCCTCATATTGGATCCGGTACTTCACCTCCTCATCATGAGGAACAATGACACGCGGAGGGTCCGCGATGTTTGTGCAACAGGTTGTTATCGATAGAAATCGATGTAACCTTGCACGCAAACGTGCCGCCAATTTAATACCCAATTTGAGTCCTATAACGCTCGTAGCAGAGCTGCACACTGTTTATCCTTGGCGTAAGCCGAACTGATTAATTCAGGAATAGGTGACGAGATAGTCGTTGAATGAGAATCTCATAATCCGGCCTGCGTGATAACGCGTCGGCCAAAGCATTTTGCTTGCCGGGCTTATACTTCACCACGAAGTTGGATTCCGCAAAAAAAGATAGTTATCGGGCCATTTTCTGTGAGAGATGGGGCGACTTAGTCGCCGTGCGCAATGATGTGTGATCTGTAAAAATCACAAACGGCTTAGAGCCGAGTGGATGACCTCTGAATTTGACGAGAGCATACTTCATAACAAGGAACTCTTTGTCATGAACTGGGTAGTTCTTTTCCGCAGCTTTAAGCTTTTTAGACTCGAACGCAATAACACGTTGATGCCCATCAACATCTGTTTGTAACAGAGCACTGCCAATGGCAAAATCTGATGCGTCAAAGACGATACTGAAAGGCCAATTTGGGTTTGGCAGTACCAGAATCGGGGCATGGATAAGACTACCCTTAACTGCTCGAAAAGCATTATTTTCGGTGCTAGTCCAGCACCATTCTATATCTTTCTTTAGGAGTTTAGATAATGGCCTAGCCATATCAGCGTAATTTTTGCTATATTTGTGTAAATAATTGGCGAGACCCAACCACTTAAGCAAATCCTTTTGGTTTTTAGGAACCGGCCAATCTACTATGGCTTTTACCTTAGCGGAATCGCTCTAAGGCATCGCTTTCCAATGAAGTTTTCTAAAGAAGGAATTTCGTCTGCGCCAAAAATGCATTTAGATGCATTGGCATACAATTTTTTTGTGCGCATGCATTCGAGCACTGCTCGCAAATGGTCTAAATGGTTTTCCATATCCGACCGACCCTGCTCCGCACGACTATGGACAAAAATGTCATCGAAATAAGTCTGTGCATAACCTCGATGAGGGCGAAACAGTTGCGTCACTAGACGATTAAATGTTGCCGGGGCGTTGGAAAGCCATTGTGGAAAACCAGCCACTCCCATTACATGCCGCTTTGGGTGCTAACCGCTGTAAGCGGGATATCACTAGCTCGCATAAGCACTTGGTAGTAACCATTGACTAAGTCCAATGCACTGTACATTGTACATCCCACCATATTGTTCTAAAGAACATCTTTTCTAGGAATGGGGGTTTGGGCTGGTATAGTGGCAGCCTTAAGCTTATTATAAGCATGTACAATGCGCCATTTACCATTTGGCTTTTTGACACAAAAATGTCGGTGTCGAATGAGGAGATTTGTTCTCTCGTAACATTTCAGCCTCGTGCTTTGCATGGAAGAAATCGTCAATGACGTCACACTGCTCCTTTGGTAAAAGCCATTGTTCTTGTGACACAGTATTTGGTTCCCATTACTAAGTCAATTTCATGATGAACACTTCTATCCGGAGCTAAAACAGATGGTGGGTTATTACATACCTTATCTTGGAATTCCTTAATTAAGGAATAAAAAGGATCCGTAGGATCTTCCAGGATCGGTGACCCATTTCGCGCACAAAGTGCACCTTTTGTGTCATCCAGGACAGCTTCGTCTAGAAGTGACGATGAGTTTAACTCAACCATAGGTCGAATGACCATCATTTCAGATAAGTCACCAGTTTTTAAGACTCGACCGCACTCATCAATAGACATTTCGTCTAGCTCTAAAAGAGCATGTAACGAGAGGATTGCCGCAAGGCTTACTTCCCCCTCAATGTTACCGGTTACGCCATTTACAAGCGTATGTACTTGCTCACTCGTATCACTTTGTGAGGGTATACACGCTTCGTGTCCATCCTGTCTTGGAGTGAAGATGAAGACAATACGCCTTTTAGAGGCCGGGACATTCACGTCCCCAGGGTTTTCAGCCTGTATTGGTTCTATACAAGACATGGTGTCTAATTTGACATCCGATAAAGAGTTAAAAAACTCAACTTCCTTATCCAGCGAACGTTTACGTGTCGCCTCACGTGCATTAGGAGGATTTGACCCAAAATGCCCTGGCGAACCGCCAATAGTGTCACTATTGACACTTAGGATGGTGCCACCTCGGCCGACCATACTCGGTGGACTTAGACGTGCCACTCCACGTATCTCAGGGATATTGCACGCTGCTTTCAGCATTTAGTGAATCGTTAGTATAGCGAGTGTTACTCGACGAAGTACGTGCCGTTTTACTTATTTCTGCTCAGTCGGGCTCAAAATTAATGTTTTTAACATTAGAGTTTATTAACTCAGACATGCCAATGTCTAAAACAGTGACAGACTCATTCTTGGTATGGCCTGGCTAGAACATCATGAACCGAATTAGTAATATTTATTGTGAGGAGTAGCTTCTCCAGACAAGCTATTGATAAGCCTTTCTGGCAAAAGCCACGGCTTCTTTTCAGGGGCGAGATGAGACATTTTACTGTCTTCACTCCCCTGACCGTGGATCAATTGGAAGTCTAAGACCTTAGGCGCCACGCGCAATATTCCTAGCAAAGTTTTGGAGAGTCATGGACCCACCTTTGCTAGGCAACAAATGAGATCATATCTCGAATCCAAATCAAGGACGAGACAGCGTTCCATACTGTCAAAGTCCAGAAACTTTATACCTAAGTTCAATGGAACTTTGGGAACAGTGACCCGAGTCCCTGTCCCTAAGCAAACAGTGTTATTGTATTATCTCCATGCGCTCTAAGTACCTCCACGTATTGTTGATTTCCCTCAATAGAAAGGCGTCGAGCATAATTGCAAGACACTCCTGAGTCAATTAAAATTGACCACGGCTTACCAAAGCCCTTTACAATCGAAATGAGCACCAAGCTAATTGGGGCAAGGTTCTATTTATTCTCACCTCCTTGAGGTTTAACCGAGCCTAGGTCTTCCCCAGAAGGGCGCCCCGCATCTACTGGGTATCGACGTTTCCCCGCACCGTACCAGATCTCTGGTATAGGTCGGAGTTGGAGCTCTTTCGGGCTTTACGCAAATTTCGAAGTGGGCAGGCAGGGCGTAAATGTTTCGTGCATTCGCGCACATAACATCTACGGATGGTCTTATGCTGTTCCACAGCTTGAAGAGCCTCTTCTCCTTCCTCAACGAGGCTTATAAACATAGGTTCCGCTCTATTAGACGGAACCCATGTGCTCGAAGAGCTTGTTCGGTAAACAGGCGTGCTAACGCGGGCAGACTTAAAGTCAAAGTCGGCGCGTAGCGCTATGGCAACTGCCTCTTCGAACGTAGCCGGATGAGATCGGAACAATTCCGTCCGGGCAATGCCTTCATTGAGACCCCCCATAAAAAAGGTCACTACAATTGCCTCTTGCACCGGGTCTTGATGCATAGATGCAATGAGAGTTCTCAACTCCTGGACAAAGACCCCCAGGGTTCTTTTACCCTGCCGAGTCGCTAGGAGTCGTGCTCGCATGCAAAAAGCCTGATCAGGCGGTGCAAACATGCTGGTCACTTGCTGTTTCAGCGAATCCCATGAGGGGAAAGCGTCGTTTATGGATGTGCTGCACATTAATGCCCACTCTATGGCTCTACCTCCAAGTTTGGACATGGCCATAGCCACATTTGCCTTTCTGGTAAGAACAAGACGTAATCAATGGACATTTCCATTTGCTCAATTCAAAAAGGGAGATTTTCTCCCTCTTTTCCCTCATTTTTTTTTACATTTACAGTTAGAGGGCGAGCCCTCGGCTCTGAGTCAGGTACGGAGATGTACCGGGTAGGCATAGATGCCGCTAAAGGGTCCTGTACCTGACCGATCAGGGAGGCTTTGTACCGCATGAAAGCTTCAAGCCTTGCATGCAGGACCTCTGGTCCCTGGGAAATAATAAATTCCACGTGCTCAAGCCCGAATAAGATTTTGAGCTTGTCATAAGCGGCGCGTTGCGCTTCTGACAATTCTGGAACCTCTTTCACTGTCGTAAAAAA
Source organism: Bremia lactucae (assembly GCF_004359215.1). Classification (NCBI taxonomy): domain Eukaryota; phylum Oomycota; class Peronosporomycetes; order Peronosporales; family Peronosporaceae; genus Bremia; species Bremia lactucae. The sequence continues at coordinate 123,389 of NC_090627.1, forward strand.
TAAGTCTTGTAAAGACTCAGGCGTAGGTTGACTACGAGTGCTACCAGGTGTAGCGGAGCTATCACGCTCCTAAAGTCAGAGAAAGACTCTCAGACTCAGAGAGTCACTTAGTTCTATTGAGCTTATGGGTTTAACAACTCTGGGAGTCGTACATGCTATTAAAGCTTAAGGAATCCTAGTTCAAGGGATTCAGGGGTTCGTAAAGCCAAGTGGCAACTAGTGCCCAAGAGGATATACCTTAGAAAGGCTTCTATCTCTTACAAATCAATGCGCAAGCCTTAGGAAGGCACTTAACGCTTTAAGATCAATGAGGAACTGCACTTTATTTAATTATTTAAATCTAAAAACCTTACCCTAGCTAATTTAAAATAGATTTCGGCCCCAGATTTATATCTGGCGGCGACCACATAATTATTGCCCATATTTAATGGGATTTAAGCAACTAACTATTTTAAAATTAGATAAAGGGTATTTTACCCATTTAGTAAATGTACCACAACAACGGTTCTCCAACCGATGTGTGCCCCATTACACTATCAGCTTAAAGACATGAACTTTCCCTAGTGACCCTGCCAGTTTAGCAGTGGTCAATAAAACTACGTCCTATGACCGACCTCTCGGCGGTATCATAGGCGAGTTTGATGCTAAAAGCGTGAGCGAGGCTCAACGCTTTTTGATTAAGCGATTAGCCATCACACGAAAAGTCCGTGACGAGATGGCAAGCGCACAGGACAAGCAAAAAGAATATGCTGACCGAAATGGTCTCAAAATTAACGAACGCTTTAAAGTGGGTGAAAAAGTACTATTAAGTATTGCTACCCTACCTAAAAATGCAATTTTTGTACTACCTGGAGGTACTACGAAGTTGTTGCACCGTTTCATTGGGCCCTTTAAGGTGGTAATAGAGGTTGGTGACTCAAATTATAGGCTCACCCTTCCCTCGTATATAAAGACGCGCCGTATTTTAAGTGGGTCGTCTGAAACGGTATGTAGACTCAAATGAGCCTCATACCCCCATTCGTCGAAGAAGACGATGGTGACGCCGACTGTGAGTCTAGCGGCGATCAGATGAGGGAGACGGTGAATTTACTTGGTGACTGCCTATGAAAAGGAGCACCAGCTGAGGCCTCTTCGCTAGTCTCAAATGGACTAGCAGAAGTAGCGTAGTGAGAAGAAACAGGGGGTACAGTACCGCCCATGATTTCTTTCACACGCAAGCGGGCGATATTAATTCGCTGCGACCGCTGTATCATCGCATCGGAATGCGGATGAATGCGGCGCAAGAATTTCGCCTCGTATTGGTCGGGCGTTTCATTTAAACGCAACACGACCGGGTCTTCCATAATTTAATGACACCATAATAGTTTTGAGCATTTAGAAAAGCGCGTTTTTTGAGCGACGCTATTGTCCCGTTTACACGAGGCCATTCAGAGAGAGGGAGCATAAGTGATATGCCACCCGTCACACAGCCACGTTTAATACGGCTGGCTTGTGACAGCGACTAAGCACATTCACGCGTCGTCGGCGGAGCGTTACGCTCAGAATCCTCTATGTCAGAACCATTATGGATAATGGTCTGAGCAAAAGACGGTGTGGTTTTACCCAACGGAGAAGCGGCTGCGCCTTTATGGGCAGCGCTCGCAATAACCGTCGCTGCGCTATCCAGCGCAGACGACGAGACAGCATTCGTAAGTGTTGCTGTCTCCATGTTATGAGCAATGATAGAAGTTTGGATGGGCAATAATGTGCCATCATCCTTCCTCGTGAGATCCTTGTCCGCATCATTACTTTGAGGTGACGGCAACGGTCTCGACTCATTGTAGTCGACAATGAGCGACGGATCAACATCCTCACTGATTAAGTGGGATGAATCCTTAAGCCCCGTTAACGCGACAGCAGCAGTAGCGGTCGGCGTTTCAGCTAAGGCATTGGACGCTGCAGGGCGTGTTAACGCGGCGCGCGCGCTAAATGCAAGAGTTAGTGGGCGTCTTCGCAGACGACCCTCCAACGTTGCCCATGTAGGTGGCACCTTTGGCGCCGTGTATGAAAACAGAGGTCGCTAGAGTGAATCAGAGACTTAGCGGCGCGTCAAGCAGCATAGTTCTTCCTTCCACTTTATCGAAGTTTAAAATGTAACTTCGTTCTTTAAGGGAGTGGATAGTGTAACTGGCTAAAGTTGCCCTAATGTTACACAGTCCCCGTTAAATACACTTGGTGTACTCAAGGGGATGGTCAATTTCTTAAATAAAGTAATTAGACCCACCACTTGAGTGTGGTTCACATTTGTGACCAACCCTTGTGTATGTGATGCACATAGGTGCATTCACATTAGGAGGGATGTCGCCTAGCGTCATCCGTTACGCGAGATATATAGAGATACGCTCGCAAAACATATTAGTGTAATCAATAGAGATGACAGTTCAATTTGGTAAAAATTGGAATTTATATTTAATGCGATTATATTTAAATCGGTCTCAAACTACTTTCTACTTATCAAGTGCGCACGAGGAGTCGAATCACCGCTCCCGTGACGACACGTTTACCAGAGTACCTAGTGCGTTGGATGAGGTCGCTAAGGCGCCCACCACAATTACCTCACGGCACACGAAATTAGACGGTCAAACAGCTTCTCCGCTGCGCTAGGGTGTGTGCTTAAGTAGAGCGTGCCCCCATAAAGACTTGCCCACCTACAACTTTCAACTTAAGAAGTGCGCACGTGAAGACGGATTACCGCTTCCGTGACGACACTTGTACTAAAGTACTTAGCTCGTTGGGTGAGGTCGCTTAGGGGCCCACCAACAATCTCACTGCACGTGTGAGAAGACGGTCAAACCGCCTTCTCACTGTGCCTAAAGGTGTGTGCGTAAGTAGAGCGTGGCTGCTATAGTAGCACCTGTCTACACCCACCCTTGTGTCTTAATGTGCTTTCGCATTTAAGGGGATCAAGACATCATCTGCGATTTAAAAAAGTAAGCTCGCCATGCAGGAATACACATCTACAGATGGCATCCAATCATTGGATAAAGTTTATATTTAATTACATTTGGTTTAAATATATTTCCCTAGTCGAACGTGAATAAAACAGTGTCTAGTTTTAATCTAGCCACATCATTTGTCAAAAGGATCCAAAAAGACGAGTGAAGGTATTCTACTTTCATACTTCACTCCTACTTAGTGGCTTGCACTTCATTTGCTGCATCATTGGGGACAAAATAATACTTTTATTGTTGCCTAAATTGTTTATCGGGCATATAAATCTAAAATTCCCTTGCGGATCTCCAATATCAATGACGCTATTATAGGATACTTCTTGTCCTCAAAACTGCATCTCATGCTTTACGCGCAAGTAAAAATATCGTTTGCCTTGCAAAAGGATATATGGAGCTTTGATTTCTCGTGGTGAAGCGTGTGTCGACACAATATTGGTTAAAACGCAACTTTTTAAAATGGCTGTGTCATCACTCCCGGGGCTAACTATATTTTGGTGTTGTCGCATGGTGTTAAGTCATCTGGTCGCTCAATCGTCGCATGAATACCCAATTTTCTCTTCCAGATGATTTCAATTATCGATGAGCGTGATGTATATATTTGAAATTTCGTTTCTGCAGCTGGTGGTAAAAACATGGTCTTAATTAATCTGAACTTTTTTCCAGCTCAATGCTTGCGATGCGAAATAACGCATGAATGTCGCATCCATTTCCGAACAGTCCAAGAAAGTTGCTGGAAGTTTTTTTTACGGCATCTCGATTAGTTGTCGGCTTGCTTCCGATATTGTGACCACAGCAATTGTTGAGCTTGTACAATGGTTCGATATGACATTACTTTATATCTTAATGGCGCAATGAGTCTATTAAATACCTAAGCACGTGATATTGGCTGCAAAATATTCAATATGTTGTGCTTTGTCTTATTTGTTAAGCAAACGTGTCGTTAATTTTCGTGCAAAAAGAAGCCATCATATTTATATGAATCAGATGCCGGCTCTATTTGTCGCAACGAAAAAGTCAAGATTTCCACGTGTCCTACGCTAAAAGGCTTTATCTCCGTCCAGGAACGGGAGGATGTCGTCCCGCTCACGTCTTGTCCATAAAAGTGGATTCGCGCATGCCAGCGCATCACGTTATCCGCTCGTTCTTTTTTTAAGAAACTTCGGTTGGGGGAGGCACAAATTGCTAAACAGTGACATTCTTGTATGATAAACAGGACTGTCATGTCTACTCTTTATCTATCATAAGATATTTATTGCCCGATAGCCACTGCAAACTAACAAAGCCTATGGTCACCGCACAGTCAGGTCCCCCATTCTATTTCAAGCAAGATAAATGGTATTGGATCTTCCACCTGATCGGAGTTTTTCGAAAGTCTCGTTATATTAGCTCATACTTGCTATTGTTAGCGTCACTATCCCTTACAACTTGCATAAAAAATCTAATCTTTTTCGCATTAGGTCTACTGCGACAAGGCTACCACCACTTCATTGGTGGCAATCGATTGCATGACTCGTCTAATTTTAATTTTTGTTTTCAAGAGACCGCTACAGTTTTAATTGGAGCGAGTCATTATCATTTTGCTTCCGTCTCAGTAAGATCTCTTTCTTTCTTATTTCAACGAGCGACATGGTGCGTATGCTCCTGATTAGCAGTATTTTTGTGTCTGCGATTTCCCTCGGAGATTCGAGTGCTTTCCTCGTAGCCGCTAATATAGAGCAGGAAATGCGTGACACAATCCCAGTCGCGCCAGTTGCTAGATACCTGAAAGCTGGAGAACTGCGCAAATCTGCGAAATCTGAGGAGAGAATGTTTTCCAGCTCCAAACTATTCAAATTCTCCAAAGAAGACGAGAAGTTGTTCCAAGAAGCCGCGAAAGAGATTACTGATACAGCTTCAACCGCAAAAGGAGCTACAAGCAAATCAGAGACTGTAAAAAGAGAGATAGACCCAGTTGAAAAAACAATGGCAGCAAAAAGAAGAAAAAGAGCCGATGCAAGAAAGAGAATAGATCTTGAAAATGGCATGGAAAAGCTCAATACAGATGACAACTAAAAGGATAATACAAACAACAATGATGCTACGTAATTTAATGTTGATGTATTAATTAAATCTGTAAGCGTCAAATTTTACTTGACATTTAAAAGCTATTGAAGTAGTACACTCCGAATTATTTCTGGTTGTCAATTTCGTCAATTTGTTAATTGCGCTGGAGCATATGTTAGGTGAATACGGGGTAATTTCTTAAAGGCATTCAGGTCATATTTAAAAAGCCCTGTAAGTACATTGTAATGGTGTTTCCGTTTCATAAATATTATTTTCGGTAAGAGGAATAATAAATACGATTTCCTTTAAGAGAAAATCAATAGATTTTTTGGTCTTTTATCAAATTCGACTTAACAGTTCCAATATTACCAATTTTGGTAATATTGACGCGATAAGACAGTGATTCTTTTAATTGGTTGATTTTAGTTTGAATCAACCGATCTACACGTGTAACGGGGTGTATCGTTACAAGAAAATTAACACTTTAAGGTTGTTAATTGTATATTATCTAAAAGGTAGAGAATATTTGGAGAATATATCTTTACGTGGTAATTTCCTAAAAGCTTATCTATTGGTAGATATACACCATTATATCTACTTTCTCCGCGGTCCAGTCAGCGCTGGACGCACGCAAAAGAAAAAGACAGATAAGACTTCATTACATGTTTTGTATTAGTTTAAAATTAATTTAGTACTTAATAGACAGAAGCAGAAGAACTTAATTATATTAAATACGGTTTTATCAACCTCTTTTAAGCAAGTGCTATAAAGAGAGTCTTCCTTTGCACGTACTAGGTGCGTGAACTGACGTGAGGCACCACTCGCACCGAGGCAGTGCGAAGTGGACTTTTATTGAAACAGTACAAGTCAGTAGTGCTCCGTTACACCTGGTAGCACTTTGTAGTTCGTCCGTTTCGCGTGATAGCTACTCCTTTCTAAGTGACATAGAAAGGAGTGCGGTCAAACGAATGAGTTCGACCGTAGGGAACGATGCCATCTTGGCCATGCTGTCCGATTTTGACAAAGATGCCCTCTATTTATCATCGCCAAGTTCATACACATGAACATGACGAGGCGAAGGAGAAGGTAGCCTTGCTTAATCCGCAAGGCTCTCAACAGGCAGAATTGTTGAGGTTACAACAAGTACAGAACCCTGTACCTGGGATGACGCACACGCGTCGTCCGGAAACCTGAAAGATTGACATCTCTAAGTATAGGGGAGTCGAAGAAGACTCTCTCTTGAGATGGTTTGTCGAGTTGGACGATGCATTAAGGGCACGTCACATCGTCGACGAGCAAATGCAAGTCGCATTCGCTCAATCAGATTAGGCAGGTCGCTCCAAAACTTGGGCATTGAGCCTTACGTTGCGCGACCCATACGTCTTTGGGTCGCTATAGGCTTTTAAAGCCCGGCTCAAACAGACGTTTGAACCGCCAAGGGCTGAGTTCAGAGCTCGTTCAGAGCTTCTGAAACTTAAGCAAGGCAAGCGTGATGTTCACGCATATTTTCAGCACATACGACTCTTAGCGAGTTGTATAACAAATAACATAGTCCAAGAACACACGTTGATTACGGTGTTCATGCAAGGTCTTACGGATGGTCCCGTAAAGACCCACCTGTTCCGCTTGGGACTGGATACGCTTCAAGAAGCAACATCCGTTGCGGAATAGAAGGATTTTAAGCTTGAGACAGGCTTAAGCTAGTTCGTCATCGTATCGTCCTCCATGACGACACGATTTAGGAAGTCCAGAGCACATGGACCTCTCTTACATCGAAAGCGAGAGACCTCGCTTTTCAAACAACAAGCGATTGCAGAAAAATGCAATCGCTGTCAAAAGTTAGGACACTATGCTAATAATCGTAGTGCTTCACGCCCAGTACCGAGAGGTACTGACCATAAATATGGACCTAATGCAAAAAGGGCAACGGTCACGGGTCCGACGTTGTTGCGAAATCACAGCAGCGAGGCGGACCTTAAAAAAACGGTCGGGCTCAATAGGGGCGCAACGCCCTACTGATCCAGCAACATCAAGAGAATTTGCAAATCTCTTGACTAAAGTTGCTCCAGACACATAATCATTATGTGTCTCTGCACCTGGCGATGAGGTATCCCTCATCACCTTAAAAGTCAAAAGTGACAAATGATATGTCACTTGGAGCCCTATTGGACTGTGGAGCGTCAAATAACTTTATTCGTCAAAGAAGCTAGAGGGTCGTTGGCTCAAGTATGTTGAGCACGACATCCCAGTAACGTGGATGACGGCGCGTCGTGCGACAGGCACATCGATAACAGTGATGAAACGCGTAGTGAAATTTCACTACACGTTAAGCGATTAACAGTACGATGATGATTTCATCGTACTGAATTTAGATGACAAGTTTGATGTCATCCTAAATTTACCTTGGCTCGGAAAGTATGAGCCAAGAATCAGCTGGCAGCATCGATCCGTAAAAATGCCTGCCACTTGCTCATCAGATGGCTATCTGATGAAAGTCTTGGAGCGTCCACAAGCGTGTGGATGTATTACGAGTGAGTGCGATGGCCTCACTTGTGATATGGTCGTTAGTACGACTGCACAAGATCACCCTGAGAAGTCAGCTGCCGGCGGCTGTGCGAAGGCAAAGGCAGCGCCGAAGGTCCACCACTCGAAGAAGGCGAGTTGAATGAGACATGAATGTACGCCTAGCAGGCGACATTCAAGGAATATACCGGTACCCCAAAGGGACAACACGATAATTCTAGGTCGGGTAGAGAGTCGACCGTAGAGGACCCGACTGTGATAGCGCAATCACACTCGGCAGACGTTACGGGAATAAGTCCCCATGTATTTGAGGAGAAATCTTCTCAAATAGTTAATGACTTCAGCATTCCGAGGGATTTATCCCTCGGCAGCCTGTGGATAAATCTTAGGAATAAACCGAGACATTAAATGTCTTGATTAAGGACGGATCCAGAGTAGGCGCTTATACTCTTGATCTGTATGCGCCTCCGAAGTTAACTTCGAAGATAACTGAATTAACAACCCTAGAACCTCAACGGTTCTTGAGAGATCTGCATGGTGGTAATATCAAGCAGACCTGCGTACTCGCAATAGAGGACGATTGCTTAACCGATATTTGGTCAGCGGTAATTCTTGCAGAGAACGAACGGATTCTCAGCAGCTCATCGATGGACGAAATTGTCCTCGATGTGAAGACTCGGATTGAGATATATACTACTCAAACCTGGGAGTTCTTAAGACAAATCCTTTACACAAGGATTTAACGGAATTCAGGAATGTATTCCCTGAAGCAGTTCCTTGCGAGTTGCCTAAGGATAAAGACACACGACATGAGATCGAGCTCAAACCGGGCTAGAAGAACTGTGTCATGAAGCAGTGGCCACTACCTCGTGAACAAGTTCTTGCGATCGATAAGTTCTTTATCGATCGATTGAAAGCGGGCCATATAAGGGAGTCAACCTCCCCACATAGCTCTCCGACCTTCTGTATGCGAAATGCCACAGGAGGGTGGCGGATAGTGCACGCCTTCAATAAACTAAATGCTGCAAGAAACCTGCCTAACTGCTGATACTTAGAAAAGACGTGATCATAGATGGTATGTCTGAGAGTACCATCTCGTCGTCTATGGATCTGATGGATGAATTTTATTAGATCGTTATGCGTGAACAAGACATCCCGTACACAGCGGTGAGTACTCCCAGTGGGATGATCCGGGAATGGCTAGTAATGCCACAGGAGCTTAGTAACGCCCTGCAACATTCAGCAGATGCGTAACGAATCTGTTGAGACCGGTGCGAGAATTCGCACCGAGTTACTTTGACGATGTATTCGTCCATAGCCGGGTTATTGAGGAAGAGACGGACGTGAAAATTCATAAACTCACGTTTGTCAGGCTCTTACACTTATGCAAAAGCATAAGTTGTACGCAAATCTCAAGAAGTGCATATTCGATGCAAGCCAGATACCACTTTTTGGGTGCATCGTCGGTTAAGACGGCGTGCGCTTTGATCCCGAAAAAATCAAAGCAATTACCGAATGGCCAATTCCAGTCGTTTCAAGTGACTTAGAAAGTTCCTTGGACTAGCAGCGTACTTGCACAAGTACTCCCGCAATTATGCTATCTCTCATCTCTTGTAAAAGACGAGAAATGGTTATGGAACGCTGTTTGTCAGCGTTCCTTTCAAGGTATCAAGCAAAGCTTGATGCAATCGCTCACCTTGGCGATTGCAGATCAAGTCAGACCATTTAATGTGGTCTATTACGCCATCGATTTCGCAATCGGCTGTGCTTTAATGCAATACGATACGGTTGGCGTGGAGTGCGTCGTCTGTTACCAATCGAATCAGCTGCAACCAGCTGAGCGCAATTACCAGGTGCATGACAAGGAACCCACTGCAATGAAATATGTTTCGGCTTAATTTAGGGTCTATATCCACGGAGATAACCGTTCATCGAATATACGGACCATGCCTCATTTCACACGGCCGTAAACAGCCCAAACCTCTCGCAAAGAATAGCGAGGTGGCTATCCTTCTTCGTGGAACATAATTTCTCCGACGACTTAATGTCGTCGCTGATGCGTTATCACGCCGACCCGATTTCGAGTCAGCAGTGCACTCCAACAGTGAAATTAATCCCACTGTTGCAACACTCACTACAAGTGTTCCGTAATCAACCTTAGTTGACGACATAAAGAGAGGCTACACAGAAGATAAGGACCTTCTATGTTTGATGGATCATATAACGAATCCATCCGAAAAATCCTTTAAAGATTTACCGGCTTTATATCGATCGTCATCCGATCGATACACAACACGTAACGGCTTATTGTATTACACAGCCGTTACCGGCGACACCCCACGTGTCGTCGTCCCGACTCACAATGATTTGCGCTTGCGCATCATGTATGAGTGTCACGATGCGCCAACAAGTGGGCATCGTGGACGTGAAGAGACTTACTTCACAGTAAGTCGCGACTTATACTGGCCCCGCCAGTATCAGTTCGTGCGCAAGTACATTCGTGCTTGCGAGGTATATCAACGGGTGCAGCCTAGCCATTCATCCCGTGCACCTCTCCAACATCTACCACTTCCGGCAGAGTGTTGGCAGTCCGTACCTATGGACTTCGTTTTCGGATTTCTATAAGACGATCACAAAAACAATGGAATCCTTGTTTCTGCAGACAGATTCAGCAAGATGGTACAGCTTGTTACAATACCAGAGTCGGTCACGGCTCCGGGTTGTGCCCGTGTCTTTATCAGCACGGTATTCAAACTCCACGGTTTGCCCCGTGAATTGGTCTCGGATAGATATTCACGATTCACGGCGGAGTTCTGACAATCCGTGTTCCGATCTCTCGGAACACGGCTGACTATGCCAACATCTGATCACCCGGAAACGGATGGTCAAACAGAACGCGTAAATCGCGTCCTCGAAGAGATACTTCGAGGTTACGTCCAATCGTATCCGAATTGCAGCGAGTTTTTACCGATGGTCGAATTCGCCATCAATAATTTGGTGCATGCGTCAACAACGCATACACCGTTCTTCGTGAATGGCTTACGCCATCCTCGCATTCCCACCCAATTAGAGGGATCCTCTAGTTTAAGGGGGGGGTGGACTCGCACGAGCAAAACCATTTCTGGCTCATGCTCATCACGCGTCGAAGTTAATAACGACGCGAGTGATGTCGATGTCGAAGAAATCGAGATCGAATATGAGAAAGATCTCATGGCAGTGCGCACAAAGCGTACTGAAAAGACAAAACAAATGAGTCAGCAGAGGAATTTCTGCTGACTCGAGAATCAGTAATCCGTTTCGTACAGGATTCCATTGCTAACGCGGTGGACTGTCAGAAACGAAGGGTAGACAAACATGGAAGAGCAAAGTTCTTTCATTTAATATGAATGACTTAGGACTGCTCTCTATGGTAAACTTACCTAAGCGTGTAGTCACTAATGTGGGTAGCAGTAAATAACTACTCAAGTTCATTCGGCCATTCCGTGTTCTGCATCGCAGAGGCAATGCGTACACAATAGAATTGCCGCGTCTATTTTACGTTGGTCGGCTCGGCCTGTGCCATCGGTACGCGTTTCTTCCGAGGACGGATCTGACCACCCTTTTCAAGAATCTCTAGAAGATTTTTGTGCTCGCGAACCAAATTCTCATGTTGAATCTTGAGATTCTCATGTCGGGTCCGAAGATCCTTGAAACCGCGATGAGCGGACGACAGCTCATAACGAAGAGCGTGATACTTTCGTTCGTTCTCCAACATGGAGTACGTACTCTTCGAACGATAATTTAACCGTTCAATATGGTGAGCCTACAGCGTCTGCTCCAACGATCGACGCTTACCGCGCTTGTGATCAAGCCCTCCTCCAATTCATGGAGAAAGTGATCGAGTTTGTCGATATGCGACTCTAGATCCGACACCTGGGTCGGATCTAATTTTCCCTCCTCTACCACAACCAGTGGTGAATTCCCACGATGATCAACGTCTCAGTCTAAATCGTGCACCGGTTGAAATCCGTTTTCAAGCTTAATGCGAACCACGTCAAGTCTTTGAAGCCAGCCTCTAATGTATTTGACATTGCGGATAAACGCACTCCAGGCTAGCATCAGCGAAATTTAATCTCGCTTGTTGTTGCCACTAAACCATCGATGCTTAAGCAAAGCATCGAGATAAAAATCTTTCTCAGGCGCGAAAGTTCTTCGCACTTGGATCAAGGCCATGTAGCTTTGTTGCAATAGATAAGCAATATTTCTTGTGAGAAGTAGTCTCTCCAGACAAGCTATTGACTAGCCGTTCGGGCAAAAACTACGGTTTCTTCTCAGGAATTGGACGCTATATTTGATTGGCTACACTCCCTGAATGGTACCCACTAAAGCAGGGGTACCACAAGAACTTTAATTACGATGGCTTACGCCATCGTCATCACCACGCACAGAAATAAATGCGGGTGACGGCACGGGAGACTATACTGGCAATGAGGAATCATGCTCATCGTCGGATCTAAACATGCTATAGCTAGCGCTATAAGCACGCTCATCCGATTGGGCTTCCTCATTCGAAGGCTCATAGTCAGCCGCCTGACCATGATCAGGCGACTGATCTGCTCTCTACGAGTCGACCATTGTGTCCATCTCGCAAAAATAGTCGATCTTCAAAGGGGGGTCGCACTCACGTGGTAAATCACCACGTGCACCCGCAACATCTAGTGTTGCGTGAGAAGAAGATTCTACGGCAGACGGAACGTCTTCCACATGAGACAATAGGGCGTCACCCGCGGCTGCATGAACCGCAGCCGAAGGCGCCGCACTATTCGCATACCACATGGACTTCTTAACCATGTGATCGAGTTTAAAATGATGGTTCTGACCAATCAACATAATTGTTGATTAAGTGGTCTTATAGTGACCACTCTATCCATTGACAGTCAGAGTGGCTGTCGTTGAAGGGAGGAGTGATGTAACGGGGTGTATCGTTACATGAAATTAACACTTATTAAAGGTTGCTAATATATATTTTATCTAAAAGGTAGATAATATTTAAAGAATATTACTTTACATAGTAATCTTCAGAAAACTTATCCATTGGTAGATAGAGGCTTTTATATCTACTTGCTCCGCGGTCCAGTCAGCGGTGGACGCGCGCAATAGAGAGAGACAGATAAGATTTTATTTACATATTTTGTATTAGTATATAATTAAGCTAGTATTAAAAAGATAGAAACAGAAGAACTGAATAAAATTAAATACAGTTTTCATTTAACCCTCTGTAAAGCAAGTGTTTTTTAAAGAGAGTCTTCTTCTGGACGTACTAGTGTACGTAAAAAAATGACGTGAGGCATCACTCGCACTGAACGCGGCGTAGAAAATCGTCAAGACGCAAGGGCAATATTGGCAATAGGAGTACCTCGTACTTTCGGCCTTAGATGCAGGGAAACCACGCCAATACACCAGCTACTTGTGGTGGCCAATATGCGTCACCACATGTAACTGAAGATTCCTTCGCTCATCTAGGAACGCAGGAGGGGGTCGAGATACCGGCGAGTGCTCATGTTGCTTTGAGGCACGAGGTGCAATGTCTTTGTGAGATTCTCGCTTTAAATAAATATACCCTTGACAATGTCCAAACCCGTCATCTAGCTTTAAAGCGTCAGCAACCTTGCTTAGAGGATCAGCTGAACTCTCTGATGAAGATGCAGAAATCTGTGGCACTGCCGTTTTCTTTTCGGGGCAGCGTCAGGATAGCTTTTAAAGTCACTTGTGATGTAAAGGGGTAGGATACCGTTACTTTAGCTCACATTAATTGTTTAACGAGGAAGCGTAGAGAGCTACGGAGATTTAAAACTGGACACGTGGTATCTGCTATCAAGAGTACAGCTTATACCTACCTACTTATTTAATATATGCACTTAGCCAAGTCTATCTATGTAAAGGCCTGCTAGATCAAACCTAGCAGGATGTGTGACGGTACGTCCCGTTGCACCCTTCTCACAAAACAGCACACACGCTTGTATGCGAAACAAAAACAAAAGAAAACACAACGCAACTACCAATAGTAGCGTCGACCTAGAAGCGCGATCGCAACCAACCATGACCACCCGAAACGACACCACTTCTCCCACGCCAGTAGTCCAGACAGAAAATTCCAGAACGCGTACCATGACATCGTCACAGATGCCGGTATCCAAAATTCAGCGGTCATGCGGGGAACTCTTCACTTCTGGAAACGATCCGACTGTGGTGCGATTCTACGCTCACGTGGAAACAATGAAATGCGGGAGATGTGGTGCCGATGGAGGCGAACACGCGGCAAGCCAACCGTAACTACGCTTGCCGTGAGGCAAACTTCACTTGACGAGTCTTGGATGGCGTTCGTCCGTCCGTGAAAAATCAAAACTTATTTTGAGGATAGTGTGCCGATGCGCGAAGAGCGACGGTGGCGCTACGGCCTCGCAGAGACTTGTGAGAAGGTCTGCGAGCTGGCATGGGCTGTAGATCAGCCTTCCTTTACTGTGCACTGACTTGAAGGATGTCGAAGTTTCGGACGATATGGCGTGGCGCGGCCAGACTGCGCTCAATGGACGCAAATTTTCGCAGAATGTCTGTTGATGGAAGAGAAGAATACATGGATCGGGAGTTATGAGAGGAACCTCCACAGATGTTTGCGCGTGCATCAATCGCCTCGAGCAAACATGACCATGGTGGGCTCATCGCCAAACCCAAGAACTCGTTCCCAGACGTTAAGTCCTCCAACATCGCGAGCAGCTCTACGCTCGCGATCGCCGCGCGATCTTAGTCGTGTTCGATATCCGGAACATCCAACAGAGGCAGCTCGATGCTAGCGATCCCGCTCGCCGCCCGATCGTAGTCAAGCTTAATATCCGGAACGTCCGTCAGAAGCAGCGCGACGCACGCGATCCCACTTGCCGCGCGATCGTAGTCGTGTGAGATATCCAGAACATCCGCCAGAAGCGAGTTGTGATCCAGTTAAAAACCAAGCGAGCGAACGCGATAATCTCGCAATTTCGGGACGGAGCTAGATGGAGCGTGAGCAGCGCCATGACCAATCTGTCGTGGGTCGCTTTAGTCTTAATACGCTCAACAAGCCAGCGTCGATTCCCAACGCTATCAACCAATGGTGGTGGACCCTCACGCTAAAATTCACGCGTGGCGCCGAACCCAAATAATAATTCGCGGAACAGCTTGAGGAGGTCGATTGTGGATAGCCTTCGATGATAATGATTCTAGTCAAGCGCGTGATCTGGCCGAGTCTGCAAGGAGCGTTGCTGAGGAAACGTTGTCCGCGGTCACTAAATTCGCATAGCATCTGGAGTGTCTGATATAGGCAAATACCACTCTTTGTCGGAACAACGCGGAAATGCCTGCGCTAAGTCATTCCGACCCGCCAAAACCACCGCATTATCAAAGACCGCGAATGCCACCGCAGAGTTGCGTGGGCTGCGTCAAGAAGCCCAATCCGCCTAAACCGTCGCGTTATCGGAGACCCCAAAATGCTACCGTGGAGAGTCATCCATCGTCTAAAGAACCGCCGGCCAATAACGCTTGAGACGAACGACGTAGAAGGTAGGATTCAATCGCATGGTGAAGGAATATCTAGAGTGTAGACATCACCTTTTACTATAAAATTTTTAAACAGACCAATATATCGCGGTGCCAGCTTTGTGGCACCGAGATTCGAAACCGATGCATCTTGTAGTTCAGTAGTCAAAAGTGGTAAAGAATTACCGACCTTAAATTTTCGGGGTTCTTGCGTCCACGCTGGCAGCGGATGCCTTTTGTTTGTCGACTGCAGAGGCGATAGCGTCGAGCAGAAATCACACGTTGAACTGTTGTTGTTGCACGAACGTGTTAGTTGCAGAGGAGTCGAACAGTCGAGCGATCTGCGACGATATAATTTTGGGAACCGCATCGACGTTTCCGTACATGGCGACGGAATTATCAAGATTGCACGGCATTCCGTAATTGGCTCGGACTCTATACTCGTCGATGGCAGCTGAGATATTCTGGCGCTGAGGTGCATTGCGATTTGTGCAACATCAAGTGAGCCGTCGAGGTCTTTTTGTGAACACGTCGTCTACACCAATCAATCTGGTTTCTCGCACCCAACAGGCGTAGAGCTGCTGGCCAATCCAAGAAGAAGAAACGGAACGCGTGGATGGCGCGCGATATTCATGAAGAAGTGTGTCAACCCTGACGAAGCATGGACTGCGTTGTTAAGCGCAAACTCGGACATTGGGAGGAACGCACCCTATGATGCAAACGATGTAGCGTAGCTGCGCAACGCGTCTTCCAACACGCGATTGACACGCTTAGTCTGCCCTTCCGTCCCAGGGTGAGCGCCGGTAGACATCATCAGGCGAGTGCCAAGGAGTTCAAACATTCGGGGCTTAAAAGCGGCATTGGAACGAGAAACCCGATTCGAAACAATCGTGGCAGACATGCCATGATTTCGGAAGACCATGCCGACGAAGAGAGTCGCTGTCTTCTCCGCTACGATGGACGCAGAAAATTCACCTTTTTGCAAAATCAGTCGAGAACTACTAAATGCCGGTGCACCCTTGCGCATCGGTGGATATCGGAACCTCCGCGGTGATCTGAAGTGGGAAATGTGGGGCTTGTGACGACTGAGCCGGTTTCATACGTTGACAAACATCACAAAACAAACCCACTTGCGTAATCACTTGTACTTGTGGCCAATAAAATCCCGAGATAGCGCGAGGTACGTCTTCTCGCGTCCCAAGTGGGCGGTCGACGCGCTGTCATCATACTCGCGGAGAATACACCCACGAAGATCGTTGTCAATGAATACGACTTAACGCGGAGAGTCAAAACGAATGATCTGGTACGTGAGCACGTAGCTATTAAGAGCATAGCGCGTAATGTGTGCGCGAGTTCGCACCGGGAGGGACTGAAGCGCTTCGTCAGAGGAATTACATCAATACCGGACGATCGGCGAATAGATCTCACTGCAGGAATACGCATTTGGGATGTCAACGGAGAGAGGGTTAACCGCAGACACAGCCATCGCGTTTACGCCGAGCGTGACGCATTCAGCACAGTCATCATCATCCGTCTCTGTGGCGGCGGAAACTGGAGCATTTGCCCGAGGATCTAAATCAGGACGTCGCGACAACGCATTAAAAATAATATTTGTCGATCCAGGCTTGTAGTGCACGACAAAGCTGTACTCAGCAAGGAACGACAACCAGCGCGCCATGCGTTGGCTGAGTTGCGGCCTCTTTGTCGCAATACGCAGGGACGCGTGATCTGTGTAAATGGCGAATGTCTGCTATCCAAGATAAAAGACTCGAAAATTTACGAGCGCAAAAAAAAAAAAAATCGCATTGCAAGCAAATCCTTATCATGGACGGGATAATTGCGTTTGGTAGGTTTCAACTGCCGAGATTGGTAACTTACGACACGCTTATTGCCCGCGTCATCGTGCTGCATCAGCACGATGACAATTGCAAAGTCACACGCATCACATACGACATGAAATGACGTGTTGTGATTCGGCAGCGCTAACACGGGCGCTGTCGAGTGCTTCGTCTTCATTATGTCAAATCTATCCTGATGCTCCTGACGCCACGCTTACGTGGGGTTCTTCTTCAATAGCTGTAACAACGGATGAATCTCTGCCGAATAGTTCCTAGCATTGATATAGGTAGTTGGGCCATACCCAAGCATTGCCTTAGATGTTTTTAGTCCTTTGGAGCCGGCCATGAGCAAATGAACAAAGCCTTTTTCGAATCAGCGCAAATACCCTTAGCGCTCATGTAACTGCCCAACACCGGAAAATCTGGGGCGCAGAATATGTATTCCTTTAAATTTGCGTACAATTATACTGACGCATCGCCTCAAATTTTTTGAGAAGGTGACCGAGATGCATGTCCATATCTGTCGCGCCATCAGATGCGTGACTATGCACGAAGATAGCATCAAACTGTCTCGGCGCAAAGTCGCGAAATGACCGGAGCACGTATAAATCATGCGGCTTAAAAGTAGCAGGGGTATTCTTGAACCCCTGTGGCCAGACAAGCTACGCCAAAGCATGCCGCTTGGCGTGCTGACGGCGATGAGTGGGACATCTTCAAATCGCATAAGAATCTGATATGTTCCGTCAAGTACAAAGACGAGGACATCGTGCCGCCTGACACGTTATCTAAGACCATGTCCTTCCGAGGGATTAGTGACTGCGCCGGGATAGTCGCATGAATTAGTTTGCTTAAAGCATAAACGATGCGCCATCCCCCGTCGCCTTCTTTACACAGAATGTGGGACTGAAAAAGGGAGACGTGCTCTAGCGCACATGACCAGCGGCGCGACGCCCTTCAAAGGAGGCATCAGTAGCTTCAACCTGGTCACGAGGAAGCGACCACTGTCATGTGACGCATTATTCTGGAAAGGGGTACATGTTCGATATGTGTCGCACGCTTGTATCAGCAGGAAGAACTGCAGAAATTTTGTCACGACAAACGCGCGCGCAAGCGCGAGGACCGGATATTTCAGCGCAGCAAGTTCTTCCCAGGATTGCACCGTGAAGCGCTCTTCGTATACGAGCTTAAGTTCCGTCACGTTGGAGCGCTCATGGCTGCTAAGCGCTGAGTCTTGAATGACTCGCGCACGTTGCCCACAGTGACGACGCAATCCAGGGACAATAACCGGATGAACGACTTGTTGTACGGAAGCCACAACTTCCGCGAAGGTCGCCGGTAGCCTCTGCTTCGACGTGGTGTCCGCAACGGGAACTGAGACGGAAGCCGCCGCTCACATGGGAGCCACGCTTGCTCGTGACGCACGAAAAGCCGCTGCTTTCGTGTTGTTGTAGAAGATCGCACGCGCATGGAACGCCGCTGCCCGAATCAATAAGGTAGCATCAGCGAACGTTGTCGGTGCGTGCGTTTGCCGTCCGCATACATGACGATCAGCTCCCCTGAAGACTCGCGGACATGCAACCGCGACTAGAGAACCGATAAGCTGTCAGCGCTGACAAAATTGTTCATCGCGCTTGAATCCCGCAAAGCGCGAAGTGGGCGAACACTAAGCACGATCAATCGCGGATAATTGCTGGACGTAGTGGCATTCAGCTGTGCATAGTGCATAGCGGCGTGCCCCCACTGTAGCAAGGCTTCTCCGCCCCCAGTAGGACGCCCGCTCCTACTGGTTGCCATCATTTTGTTTTATCAGCGACGCTGACAGACACGTCTGAAGTAGCGACAGCGAGGACTGGTGCGGGAGCGCGGCAAACAGCCGCGTGGTGACCAAGTTTACGACAGTGGAAACAAACCTGCTGTTCCAACGCTACAGGTCTTCGAAAAGCATGACCTGGAGCACTCCGAGAATAGGTGGCTTGCTCGATCATGTCCATTTTCATGGCTGAGAGTCTTGATTAGTAGGTGAAGGAGGAAAATATTCCATGCGCGAATCCACAACGCTGAAGTTTTCGCGCAACGCAATCGCGAACGCCTCTTCAAGTGAAGACGGGGGCTTCCACGTCAAATTAAAGCCATGACCCCCAGCGTTCATTACCGTGACGATCACATGGTTTTGCGTCACTGTTTCAATCGGATTGGTGATGATGGAGGACTCTAGGTATATATATATGGACTATATCCAGCGAGCCCGATATATATATATATATATATATCGGGCTCGCTGGATATAGTCCAGCATCGACTGGTGGCCCTGATTCAAAGCCAGAAAAGCTGAACGATGCTGATGCTCATCCTGCGGAGGCTCAAACGCCAGCTAGTCGTTCGTGAGGGCCCTCATGTCCGCAAAACATACCGGATTGGCCACGTGCTTGCCCAGCGCCCACTCCTTCGCCTTACCTGTTAGTTTGGACAAGAGGAAGTGGGGGCGTAAAAATTCCGACTTGAGCTGGCGGGATTGATCAGCGATGTCCACCTCGCACAACTACTGATTGAGCGCGAGGCACTTAAGGCCCTCGCCACTATACCACGAGATGTCGAGTTCGACAAAGTTAGAAACCATAGCAACCGCAAGAGTTGAAGATCGCCGACTCATATCGACGAGTTTATGGCTGACGAAGTCTGGGATGGCTAAACGCTGTAGCCGCTCAGTCGTATCCTTGAGCATGGTGACTGCGGTAAATATACCGGCCATATCTGCAAGACGACGCAGAGCTTTCCACTCGAAGGGGGTCAGATGCTAAAATAATTATGGTTCAACGTTCCCCCATCAGGCCCTGATAGGCAGAGCGCTTGAAGTGCTACCAAATGTTACGGGGTAGGAGCCTGTAACATTAGCTCACTTGAAATGACTTACGAGGGAGCACAGGGGGCCACGTAAATTCAGAACTGAACACGTAATATCCACTATCTTGGGTACAGCGTATACCTACTTATTAATATATGAACTTAGCGAAGTCCTTTATGTAAAGGCTTGCTAGATCGCACCTAGAAGGATGTGTGACAGTTTGCTCCAGTATACGAAAAGAATTCAAATATGGTTGAAGCAATCTATCGAAAGACACTGGTAGGGTGCGCAGCTTTCGCGGAAGCTAAGTGCTTGCGCTAGGCCTTTGTTGGCCACGACCGAAAATGATCAGATAAAGCGCGGACGCAATTTGATTTGGAGGCCGCAGACAGTACATTTGCAGGTAGGTCCATAGCAATGAGTAAGATTCGTTCACTTGCCACATAACAAAAAATGCAGCTTCTGCCTTTAGCATCCGCTTAATGCATTACTTTATCATGACTATCAGCCATTACACCACGCATTTATCGTTAGACATTTACTCGCGTTGCAAGGAATTTGTTAATCTGTTTTCTAGCAATGGCACAGCTCAGATCAGCTAACCAACTGACAACGTCTCCTTACTAATCCCTACACCACTTCGTAACAGCGTTGATAGAGCACGCGGGTGGTGTGATGCCGTTCATAATATTAGTAAATATAAAATATTTTAACATATCATGATTAATTAAATTACTTTCTAATAAGTAAAATACTTTTTGAATCTGAAATTGTTTAATTAAAAATATATAAAATAATATATTTTATCTACATACAATATAAAATGATAGAAAATAAATAACGGAAAGGTGAAAAAGAACTTTTGAGTTTAAAATAATTCTGAAACTTATTGTTAATAATCAATTGGAACTTTTTTAAAAAGTAACTCCCGATTTATGTCATATCTATCTTTATTTACGTTCTCTGAAAATATAAAAAAATTAAAATTTAATTTAACATAGAGTTAAGTATAGAAAGCAGATGTATGAACAGCCTCATTAAAGTAACTCAACAGCACAAATCATTGAGCTTCAATGCTTTAAAAGTTTGGCGCCCAGATTGTGCAAAACACCTCGAATGACATAAGAAATCTTAAAAGATATCAGCTTATTTTGACCATCGGTCTGCGGATAATCTGCTGTTGGCGGGTCCGAAATGGTTCCTAGCACCGATGATCCGCTCACAAGATTAACTTGTGAGCTAAGGATCTTTATTAGAGACTGCTCAAGCGGTCAGCAACCTGTTTTGCCATCCAATCTTTCGGCAGACTAACCACAATATCCATACTGATGGACTTATAACACCAAGGTGACAAGTGGCGCAGACGCATGTGCCGAGTGTTTAGTCTATTGGCACGTATCACATGTTCGTACACAGGTAAAAAGTTATTTATTAAAATTCAAGCCACCAATACCTCTGGTAATTTAAGTCGTAGGTCTTCTCTCGACCGCGATGACCACTCAAAACTCTATCATGTGTCATAGAGAATTCGATACTTCAATTCCGCATTGGGAGGAACCACGATGTGTTGAGAGTCCGCGGCATACAACAGCCTAAATTGTCGTTGTCGATAGAGTATTGATTTAACACCACATCAATCGTGCCGACAATATATGTTTAATTTTTAGATCATCGCTACTCCGTGCCCGTAGCAAAGCTAAACACTGCGCATCCTATAAATTAGACGCACAAATTAAATTAGAGACTGGCGACAAAAGCGTCGTAATGTATGCATGCTCATAAACTAACCAATTTGGCATGGAAGCAGCCGAAGTGTTTAGCTGGCTCATTTCATAGTTTCACTCAAAATTCATTTTGCTAAGAATGAAAGCTAACGGCCACTCCTTTGCAAGAGGTAAGGTAACTAAGTCTAGGTGTGAAAAGATGCATTATTTGTATAGTTTACAAAAGGCTTAGAGCCGAACAGACGAATTTTGATCCGAATATGAATATACTTCATAGTAAGTAACCCTTTATCATAAAATAGCTACCCAGACTTGAGCGCAATGACGCATTTCGGCCCATACCCATCTATTTGTAACAAAGCACTGCCTATGGCGAAGTCATACATGCCTTAGACGACACTGAGAGGCCGATCAGGATCAGGCAAGGCCAACATCGGGGTGTTTAAACGACTATCTTTTACCGCTTTGTAAGCGTCATTTTAAGCTATAATGCAGCACCAATCCGCTTCCTTCTTAAAGGAATTGAAAACTGGCCGAGCCATATCAGCGAAGTTTCCGCAAAAGTAGCTAATAAGGCCAAAATTAATCAAGTAAGTCCTTTGAACCGAACGAATCAATCAATCCACTATGAATTTTACCTTAGCAAGATCCGCTCAAAGGTCTCGCTTCTCAATGAAGCACCCAAAAAGGGGAATCTCTTTCGCCAAAGGTGCGATTGGATGCGTCAGCACGCAACACATTGTGCACGTGCACTCGAGCACAACTCGTGAATGGTCTGTGAGCTTACCTACACATGATCGACCAAAATCTGCACAAACACTTCTGCCGCCAAATTATCTATGTTGCATTGCCTCTATGAGGCTATATTGCTTCACCCAAACACATATCCGGGCATCGGAAAGCCCTAAGGGCATAGCTAGCCTCCTCTAAAGCATTTTGCTTGGGGTAGCTCACCGCGGTATGCCAAGTATCGCTAGCCTGCATGATAATAGCCATCAACAAAGACGAGCGCGCTGTACTTATACATCCCACCATAATTTTTGACGACCACACTTTCCAAGATTGGAGTCTGTGCCGGTAATTTGACTCATTGTAGCGCCAATCACCGCTGCGCTTCTTGACACAAATTGTCAGTGAAGAATCGAGATACTTACTTTCTTGCACCATTGCAGCCGCGTGCTTTGTGAGAAACCAATATTATGAATAGTGGTTTGTGAATAACGAGGCAAAGAAATTAAACGTTATGTTTCCACAAGAGTGGGCTGGTAACTGTTGACAAAACATAGACGCAGGCTTGACCTGACCTCGACATATAAATCAGCAATTTATTCTTTAATTTTATATGTTCGACTTAATGTTGATTTATCAACAGCGATCCCGTGGGAGATTGTCGGTGACGTGCCGACAATTACATAGGCAAAGGCCACTGCCGGAATACGCAGTTTGTGACGCCAGGTGCCAATTCAATACCATGACGTACACCTCTATAAGTAGGAAAATCGACGGTCAATTCTGATACACGACGTCATACAATTCATTAACTATTGGAAGAACAGTTTGAAATGATATGTAAGGATCGATTATACACTACGCGCGATAAGCGCAATAAGATCCGCTTTTGTGTCGTCAAGAGTGGCTTCATTTAGAATCAATGATGAGTTGAATTAGACATCAATTCGATTAACCACCAATATCATACTGATAGCTAGACTTCGAGGCTTAACCAAACTGGGTCATAAATATTCGTCTGGCCCTTTAAGAGCATGTAGCAAAGGGATATCTTCAAGGCTTTAGTCACCCTCAAGCTACCAGTCACTCCATTGAGGAGTGTACATCCGTTTGCTGGTATCACTCCGGGACATAGCAGACGCTTTGCGTCTCGCAGTAGCTATCTGATGTCCCAGCCGTCTCTGTGCCGAGGCCTCATAAAGGTCGGAATTTACGTGTTCTCAAAGTTGTATATTTTCAACTTTATCTTGCTATGCGACAGCCGCTGTCATTACCGACATTCAGTGAGATGCTTATGAAGACGCCATCACCCAGTGAATGTCGTTTGTGGTGATACCAAATGAGTAGTAGGGCGATATTAGAAAGGAGCAATAGCGGCTCTCTAATATAATTTAATGGGTGTGACAATATCAACACGAGGCAGTCCAATGATTTCATCCCAAAAAAATATTTCATGTTGTCATTTATATGTAGTGTAAAAGGGTGTATCGTTACATGAACTAACACTGAAAGGTTGTTAATTAATATATTATCTAAAGGCAGGAAATATTTGGAGAATATTACTTTACGTAGTAATATTCAAAAATCTGATCAATTGGTAGATATTGGCCATTATATCTACTTGCTCCGCGGTCCAATCAGCGCTGGGCGCGCGGAAAGAGAGAGAGGCAGATAAAATTTATTTACATGTTTGTATTTGTTTATAATTAAACAGATTAAAAGATGGAAGCAGCAGAACTTAATTATATTAAATATAGTTTTTATTTAACCTTTTTAATGCAAGTGTTTTGAAGAGTCTTCCTCTGCACGTACTAGTGCACGTGAAGTGACATGATGCACCACTCGAACTGAAGCAGTGCGAAGTGGACTTATACTGAAGCAGTACAAGTCGGCAGTGCCCCGTTACAGCTTGTAGCACTTTGCAGTCCATTCAAGGACCACAATTCTATCATATAACATGGACATATTAGAAGATAATTCAAATGCGCACCACGTTTTGCGTGATTGCTACTGACATAGAAAGAACTGCGGTCTCACGAATGAGTTCGACCGTAAGTAATGATGCCATCGAGGCCATGCTGTCCGGTTTGGACAGAGATGCCCTCCATTCAGCAATCGCTAAGATTGATACAACATGAACTTGACGAGGCGAAGGAAATAATCAGCAAGGCTCTCAACAGGCAGAACGGTTGAGGTTACAACGGGTACAGACCCCTGCACCTGGTATGACGCACGCGCGTCGTCTTGAAACCTTAAAGATTGACATCTCTAAGTATAGAGCAGTAGAACAAGAATCCGTCTTAAGGTGGTGTGTCGAGTTCGACAATGCCATAAGGGATCGTCACATCGTCGACGAGCACATGCAAGTCGCATTTGCTCAATTAAATTTGGCAGGGCGTGCCAAAACATGGGCATTAGGCCTTAAGTTGCGCAAACCATTTGTCTTTGGATCGCTTGAGGCTTTTAAAGCCCAGCTCAAACAGACGTTTGAACCGCCTAGGGCCGAGTTCAGAGCTCGATCAGAGTTTCTGAAGCTCAAGAATGGCAAACATGATGTTCACGCTTATGCTTAGCACATGCGACTATTAGCGAGATGTATCAAAAATAACCCAGTCCATGAACACACGTTGATTACGGTGCTCATGCAAGGTCTTACGGATGGTCTCGTAATGACCCACCTATTCCGCTTGGAAATGGATACGCTTGAAGAAGCAATATCCGTTGTGGAACAGGAGGACTTTAGCTTGAGACAGACTCAAGCTAGTTCGTCATCGTATTGTCCTCCAAGACGATACGAGCTTAGAGGTCCAGAACCTATGAACCTCTCTTACGTCAAAAGCGTGAAACCTCGCTTTTCGAACAATAAGCGATTGCAGAAATGCAATCGCTGTCAAAAGTTAAGACACTACGCTCATGAGTGCAGTGCCTTACGCCCAGTACCGAGAGGTACTGAACGTAATTATGGACCGAATGCTAAAAAGGGCAACGGACGCGGGTCCGACGTTGTTGCGAACAATGCAACAGGGAGGTGGACCGCCAAAAAGACGGTCGGGGTCAGTAGGGACGCAACGCCCTACTGATCCAGCAACCTCAAGAGAATTTGCAAATCTCTTGACTAAAGTTGCTCCAGACACACAATCATTATGTGTCTCTGCACCTGGCGATGAAATATCCCTCATCGCCTTGAAATTAAAAATGACAAATAATTTGTCGTTTAGAGCCCTAGGGATGTGGAGCGTCAAATAACTTTATTCGTCAAAGAAGCAAGAGGGTCGTTGGCTCAAGTATGTTGAGCACGACATCCCATTAACGTGGATGACGGTGCGTCGTGCGACAGGCACATCGATAACAGTGATGAAACGCGTAGTAAAATTTCACTCCACGTTAAACGATTAACAATACGATGATGATTTCATCGTACTGGATTTAGATGACAAGTTTGATGTCATCCTAAATTTACCTTGGCTAGAAATATGAGCCAAGAATCAGCTGGCAGCATCGATTTGTAAAAATGCCTGCCACTTGCTCATCAGATGGCCATCTGATGAAAGTCTTTGAGCGTCCAAAAGCGTGTGGATGTATAACGAGTAAGTGCGATGGCCTCGCTTGTGATATGGTCGTTAGTTCGACTGCACAAGATGACAGTGTGATTACTAATCACCCTGTGAAGTCAGCTGCCGGCGGCTGTGCGAAGGCAAAGGCAGCGCAGAATATCCATCACTCGAAGAAGTCGAGTGGATTGAGACATGAATGTACGCCTAGCGGGCGACATTCAAGGGATATACCGGTTGCCCCAAACGGACAACACGATGATCCTAGGTTGAGTAGAGAGTCGACCGTAGAGGACCCGACTGTGATTGCGCAAGCACACTTGGAAGACGTTGAAGGAAAAGGTCCCCACGTAATTGAGAGAAATCTCCTCAAATAGGTAATGTTGAAGCAACTAGACTTCAAGATCCCGATGGATTAATCCCTCGGCAGCCCGGGGATAGATCCCAGGAAGAAACCGAAACATTAAATGTCTTGGTTAATAACGGTTCACGAGTAGGCGCTTATACTCTTGATCTGTATGCGCCTCCGAACTTAATTTTGGAGGTAATTCAATTACCAACTCTAGAACCTCAACGGATCTTGTGAGATAGGCATGGTGGTAAAATCAAGCAGATCTGCGTACTCGTCAGAGAGGACGAGTACGTAACCGATATTTGGCCAGCGGTAATTTTTTGCAGAGAACGAACGGCTTCTCAGCGGCTCATCGATGGACAAAAGTGTCCTCAATATGAAGACTCAGATTGAGAGATATACTACTCAATCCTGGGAGTTTCTTAAGACAAATCCTTTATACAAGGAATTTAATGGAATTCAGGGATGCATTCCCTGAAGCAGTTCCATGCGAGTTGCATAAAGATAAAGGCACTCGACATGAGATCGAGCTCAAACCGGGCTCGTTGTACTGTGTCATGTAGCAGTGGCCACTGCCTCGTGAACAAGTACTTGCGATCGATTAATTCCTTATGAATCGATTAAAAGCGGGCCATATAAGGGAGTCAACCTCCCCACATACCTCTCCGACGTTCTGTGTGCGAAAGGCTACAGGAGGGTGGCGGATAGTGCACGCATTCAATAAACTGAATGCTGCAACAGTACCTGCTTAAACGCCGATACTTAGAAAAGACGTAATCATAGATGGTATGTCTAAGAGTACCATCGTTTCGTCTAAGGATCTGATGGATGATTTTTATCAGATCCTTACGCGTGAACGGAATACCCCGTACACAGCAGTGAGCACTCCCAGTGGAATGCTCTGGGAATGGTTAGTAATGATACAGGAACTTTGTAACGCCCCTGCAACATTCAACCGATGCGTAACGAATCTGTTAAGACCGGTACGAAAATTCGCACCGAGTTACTTTGACGATGTATTCGTCCATCGCCGGGCTATGGATTAAAAGTCGGGCGTGGAAGTTTATGAAGCTCAAGTTCGTTAGGCTCTTACACTTATACAAAAGCATAAGTTGCACGCAAATCTCAAGAAGTGTTTATTCATTGCAAGCGGAATACCATTTCTTGGGTGCACCGTCGGTTAACACGGCGTGCGCCCTGATCCCGAAAAGATCAAGGCAATTACCGACTGGCCAATTCCAGTGGATGTCAAGGGACTTAAAAAGTTTCTTGGACTAGCGGCGTACTTGCACAAGTACTCCCGCAATAATGCTGAAATGACAAATTCATCTCTCTCATCTCTTGTAAAAGATGAGAAATGGTTTGGAACGCTGATTGTCAGCGTTCCTTTCAAGGTATCAAGCAAAGCTTGATGCAATCGCCTATCTTCGCGATTGCAGATCAAGTCAGACCATTTAATGTGGTCTGTGACGCCAGCGATTTCGCAAACGGCTGTGCATTAATGCAATACGATACGGTTGGCGCGGAGTGCGTCGTCTGTTACCAATCGAATCAGCTGCAACCAGCTGAGCGCAATTACCCAGTGCATGACAAATAACTCCTTGCCACGTAATATGCACTGGCTGGATTAAGGTCATTCTCCTCGGAGATAGACCATTCATCGTATATACGGACCATGTGTCATTACGCACGGCCGTAAACAGCTCACACCTCTCCCAAGAATGTCGAGATGGCTATTCTTTTTTGAGTATACTTTCTCCGTGAGATATAATCCAGGACGACTTAATGTCGTAGCTGATGCGTTATCACGCCGACCCGATTTCGAGTCAGCAGTGCACTCCAACAGTGAAATTAATCCCACTGTTGCAACACTCACTACAAGTGTTCCGTCATCAACCTTAGTTGATGACATAAAGAAAGCCGACACAGAAGATAAGGACCTTTTAAGTTTGGTGGATCATATAATGAATCCATCCGATAAATCTTTTAAAGATTTACCGGCTTTATATCGATCGTCATCCGATCGATACACAACACGTAACGGCTTATTGTAATACACAGCCGTTGCCGGCGACAATATACGTGTCGTCGTCCCAACTCACAATGATTTGCGCTTGCGCATCATGTTTGAGTGTCACGATGCACCAACAAGTGGACATCGTGGACGTGAGAAGACTTATCTCACAGTAAGTCGCGACTTTAGTGGCCTCGCGAGTATCAGTTCGTGCGCAAGTACATTCGTGCATGCGAGGTATGTCAACGGGTGAAGCCTAGCCCTTCATCCCGTGCACCTCTCCAACCCCTACCACTTCCCAGGAGAATGTTAAAAGGCCGTATCAATGGATTTCGTCTTCGGGTAACCCGAAGACGATCGCGAAAACAATGGAATCCCTGTTTTTGAAGACAGATCCAGCAAGATGGTACATCTTGCTGCAGTACCTCAGTCGATCACGACTCCGGGCTGTGCCCGTGTATTTATCTACACGGTATTCAAACTCCACGGGTAACCCCGTGAACTGGTCTTGGATAGAGATCTACGGTTTACGGTGGAGTTCTGGCAGTCCGTGTTCCAATATCTCGGAACATGGCTGACTATGTCAATTTCTGATCATCCAGAGACAGATGGTCAGACGGAGCGCGTCAATCGCGTCCTCGAAGAGATACTTCGAGGTTACGTCCAATCGTATCCGAATTGGAGCGAGATTATTCCGATGGTCGAATTCGCCATCAACAATTTGGTGCATGCTTCTAGAACGTATACACCGGTTTTCGTGAACGGCTTACGTCATCCACGCATACCCACCTAATTAGAAGGATCCTCTACTTTAAGGGTGATGTGTGGTGGACTCGCAAGAACTTTTATTTCGATTGCTTACGCTACGTCATCACTACGCACAGAAATAAATGTGGGTGACGGCACGGGAGCCGATGTGCTGGCGATGAGGAATCATCTTCATCGTCAGAACCAAATATGCTATAGCTAGCGCTATAAGCACGCTTATCCGATTGGGCTTCCTCATTCGAAGGCTCATTGTCAGCCGCCTGACGATGACCAGGCGACAGATCTACTCTCCCTGAGCCGGCCGATTCGTCCGACTCGCAAAAATAGTCGACCTCCAAAGAGGGGTCGGACTCACGTGGTGACTGTGACTGCCACGTGCACTCGCAACATCTAGTGTTGCGGAAAAAAAGGATTCTACGGCAGACAAAACGTCTGCCGCAAGATACATTATGCGTTGTCCGCGGCTGCATGTACCGCAGCCGAAGGTGCCGCACTTTTCGCATACCGCATGGACTCATTAACCATGCGATAGAATAAAAAAATGATGGTATTGACCAGTCAACATCGTTTTCAGTTAAGTGGTCGTAAAGTGACCACTCTATTCATGAAAGCCAGAGTAAATGTCGTTTAAGGGAGAGGTGATGTAACGGGGTGTACCGTTACGTGAACTTAACATTTAAAGGATTTAAATTAATTTAGTATTTAAAAGGTCGAGAATATAAAAAGAATACTACTTTACAAAGTAATATTCGGAAAGCTTATCCATTGATAGATTTACAATATCATATCTATTTGCTACGCGGTCCAGTCAGCGCTGGACGCGCGCAAAGAGAGACAGATAAGGTTTTATTACATGCTTAGATTAGTATATAATTAAGCTAGTATAAATAAATGGAGAGCAGTAGAACTTAATTATAAGAATCACAGTTTAATTTTAACCCTGTTTAAAGAAAGTGTCTTGGAGAAAGTCTTCCTCCGCACGTACTAGTGTACGTAAAGTGACCTAAAGCACCACTCGCAGCTGATGAAGTGCGCAGTGGACTTGTACTGAAGCAGTAAAAGTCGGCAGTGCCCCGTTTCATACATATTACTTGCAAGGTAGTCGTTGTAAGGAATGAACTCATCTTGATCGATGCAAACAATTCTCGAAAAATGATAGAGGTTGAAAATAATAGTAAATCATTTTATTCTTTAGTTGGAAATTCGCTGTGCTTATCCTGAAACGCCGATGCCTAAATTTCAATAGCTACTTCGAAGTTTAGTAAAATGCACTCAGCCTCTGATGCTCTTCGATAATTCCTAGGCAGCATTGCATCAGCTTGAAGGAGATGGAGTTTCAGCCGAATCGAAGCATGTGAACGCACAAACTACTATGAGTTCACATGCAAACAGGGGAATAAATGATAGCACAAATGTATTTAAAAAGCTTTGCCAAAGTGGTGCCTGCGCTTCGAACGGTGAAGCTGAAATTTTACTTGGCGCTAGACCAAAACGTTACCGAAATGAAATAGAGCCGTTTACTAAGTCGAAGCTTGTTGCCAAGTAAGTATTACATATCGTTTTAGAGGCTATCAATGTTGGTAATATCACGAAAATCACAACGTTGGCATTTGTTGGGGTGTCGTACTGTGTAGACAGGCACTTCTTGATGCGACCACGCTCTACTTAAGCACGCACCCTAGCGCAGCGAGGAAGAGGCTTGACCGTCTACTATCGTAAGCAGTGAGGTAGTTGTGGTAGGCGCCTTAGCGATCTCACCCAACGCACTATGTACTATAGTAATGTGTCGTCACGGGAGCGGTGATCCGACACCTCGTGCGCACTCAACAAGTAGAAAGTAGTTTTCAGACTGATTTATACTTATTCGTATTTCAAAAATTCCTTTTCTACCAATCAAATGAATATATCTGTAGATAACACTAATATGTATTAATAGCGTTTATTCCAGATACCTCGCGTAACGGATGACGCTAGTCGTCATCACGGATGACGCTCGGCGTCATCTTTTCTAATGTGAATGCACCTATGTGCATTACTGTTGCAGCATTCAGTTTATTGAATGCGTGCACTATCCGCCACCCTCCTGTAGCCTTTCGCACACAGAACGTCGGAGAGGTATGTGGGGAGGTTGACTCCCTTATATGGCCCGCTTTTAATCGATTCATAAGGAATTAATCGATCGCAAGTACTTGTTCACGAGGCAGTGGCCACTGCTACATGACACAGTACAACGAGCCCGGTTTGAGCTCGATCTCATGTCGAGTGCCTTTATCTTTATGCAACTCGCATGGAACTGCTTCAGGGAATGCATCCCTGAATTCCATTAAATTCCTTGTATAAAGGATTTGTCTTAAGAAACTCCCAGGATTGAGTAGTATATCTCTCAATCTGAGTCTTCATATTGAGGACACTTTTGTTCATCGATGAGCCGCTGAGAAGCCGTTCGTTCTCTGCAAAAAATTACCGCTGGCCAAATATCGGTTACGTACTCGTCCTCTCTGACGAGTACGCAGATCTGCTTGATTTTACCACCATGCCTATCTCACAAGATCCGTTGAGGTTCTAGAGTTGGTAATTGAATTACCTCCAAAATTAAGTTCGGAGGCGCATACAGATCAAGAGTATAAGCGCCTACTCGTGAACCGTTATTAACCAAGACATTTAATGTTTCGGTTTCTTCCTGGGATCTATCCCCGGGCTGCCGAGGGATTAATCCATCGGGATCTTGAAGTCTAGTTGCTTCAACATTACCTATTTGAGGAGATTTCTCTCAATTACGTGGGGACCTTTTCCTTCAACGTCTTCCAAGTGTGCTTGCGCAATCACAGTCGGGTCCTCTACGGTCGACTCTCTACTCAACCTAGGATCATCGTGTTGTCCGTTTGGGGCAACCGGTATATCCCTTGAATGTCGCCCGCTAGGCGTACATTCATGTCTCAATCCACTCGACTTCTTCGAGTGATGGATATTCTGCGCTGCCTTTGCCTTCGCACAGCCGCCGGCAGCTGACTTCACAGGGTGATTAGTAATCACACTCTGATCTTGTGCAGTCGAACTAACGACCATATCACAAGTGAGGCCATCGCACTCACTCGTTGTACATTCACACGCTTGTGGACGCTCCAAGACTTTCATCAGATGGCCATCTGATGAGCAAGTGGCAGGCATTTTTACGGATCGATGCTGCCAGCTGATTCTTGGCTTATATTTTCTGAGCCAAGGTAAATTTAGGATGACATCAAACTTGTCATCCAAATCCAGTACGATGGGATTATCATCGTACTGTAAATCTCGTAACGTGTAGCGAAATTTTACTACGCGTTTCATTACTGTCATCGATGCGCCTGTCGCTAGACGCACCGTCATCCTCGTTTGAGGGGTGTCGCGCTTAACATATTTGAGCCTATCTACCAATTCCAAATATTGCCGTGTAAGATAATATTCTCTAAATAATATCTACCTTTTATATAATATATTAATTAACAACCTTTTAGTGTTAATTTGTATGTAACGATGCACCCCGTTACATTCTAGGCCAAAGCACTTGCATTATCATGCCCTCAACTTGTCGGAAATACGACGCGCATCGCACTGAGGAAATTTCCTCCAGTCTTCACACGCACCAAATTCAATTTCAATTTCCAACAATGGTTTCGGCATCAATGCGCCAAGAAGCTGGTCCGGCTTCGTTCGTATCGGTCAAGACCGTTCGATCGGCAGACGAACCTTTACGAAGACCATCTGGCGGCACGACGGGGGCTTACAAATGAGAACGGGAATGCAACAGCAGTTAGGAAATAGCTTAAAACTATCTGCTGCCTTTAACTGCTCTTGTTTTTGAAACCATGGAGCAATGGTCATGAGACTAGACAAGCCTTTGCAAGTTTTGCTGCTTCTTTTCTTTTCCATCATATGCTCGTGCCATGAGGCCGGCGAAAAATATCAAAGTTTAAATGAAAGCAAGCCTAGACGTCTTGTGGCCGCTCCGTTCGCAGCAGCTAATACAAAAGACTCGTATTATGCAAAAGTGTCTCCAAAACTGACGTGGACATTTAAAAAACACGACTAATATTACAGACGACGTACTATTGACTTTGTTCAATTTATTAATAAGGGGAAACAAGTTGATAGCCCTCTTCACGGCTTTAATATTACTGAGGGGAAGGCATAGCAACTTGTGATGCTGTTTCAAAATCAGGGCATCAAAAATATACTGCATGCGTTGTCTGCAAGAGCCAACCACGACGAAAAAATCAAGCAGATTTTGAGAAGCAGTCAGAATCACTAGAAATTTTTGTGGATATTCAACCGAACTTCTCGCGATGCTTTGGCTTCTGTTGTCGATTTTGCGACGCTGAAGACGAGGTCTCATTACGTCGTAATTGTAGCAGCACTACCTCGCTCCTAATGTCAGAAGAAGACTTTTCAGACTCAGAATATCTTCTAATTTATTGAGCTGATGGGTTTAAGAACTTAGGAAGTCGTACAAACTATTAAAGCTTAAGAAATCCTGGCTCAAGGGATTTAGGGATTCGTAGAACCAAGTG
Source organism: Bremia lactucae (assembly GCF_004359215.1). Classification (NCBI taxonomy): domain Eukaryota; phylum Oomycota; class Peronosporomycetes; order Peronosporales; family Peronosporaceae; genus Bremia; species Bremia lactucae. The sequence continues at coordinate 156,858 of NC_090627.1, forward strand.
GCAACTAGTGCCCAATACCTTATAAAGGCTTCTATCTCCTCCAGATCAATGTGCAAGCCTTATGAAGGCACTTAACGCTTTTAGATCAAAAGGGATACTGCACTTTATTTAATTATTTAAATCTACACCTCACCTAGCTAATTTAAAATAGATTTCGGCCACCAGATTTATATCTGGCATCCACCACATTTGTTACACACAATAAATGGGTTTTAGTAATTAACTTTTTTTAAAAAGGTAAAAGGGGTATTTTATATATAAGGTAAATGAACCACAGCAACGGTTCTGCAACCGATGTGTGCCCTCCATTGCACCCTCCCCATCAGGCTGTTGACACCGAGTGTCAACATTCGCTTCATTTTCTTTTCTAGGTTGGAACCTAAACAGCTACCGTTCGGTTGTGCCCCATGCAACCAAGCGTGAGCACAGACTTTAAGCTCCTTCCTCGACGATGAGGAAACGGTGGATTTAAAAATCACTCTCAAGCAGATAATGAGGAACAAGAGCGTCGCTTTTTCACGTCTTCACCTTGGATGAACGTCGGAGGGCCATAGATCTGTTTCCAGAACGTGAGGCTGCGGATGTCTTAACTGCATTTAGCAGGACAAAGGACCCTGAGTCTAACATCATTACAAATCCGCTCGATGAAGAGCAAGAGCGGGCAATCCTCATAGGGGAACAAGATCGTCATCGAGCCGCCGAGATAGCGAAAGCTTAGGCTCTTAGTGAATATAGATTCACTCCGCTAAGTACGGACGAGCGTCTCAAGTAGATCGCGGGTCACAGCTTGGCCATCTCCGGTGAAACGGCGAAAACGCCGGAGGAGATCGCTAATTGCAATGCGCTTCATGAGCGATACCTTATGCAAAAGGTAATGACGTGAAGTCAGTATCTGACGCGTTTACGTGATCAAGCCCGTTCGGCTTTGGAGACCTCAATGTCGTAAACTCCGATCGTTTTGTTTTCAAACAAAACAAGGAGTGAAAACGAAGTCTCATTTGAGAACTGGGTACACGGAGCCCACCGCCTCCGTAATATTTGGAATTTCATATATTCTGCGGATGTGGCTGATGTTCGTTTGGAACGGAAGCTTCGCTTCGATTTCGCTAAGCTTAAGGCCAAAGGCAAGTTACCTTCGGCATTTATGCCACAAAATGATGAAAGGCTTAGCTGATATTTTAGTGCTTTTTTTCGGTTTATCGTAGAGCTATGGATCAAAGCCGCACCGAGGCTATAGATACTCCCAATTTCACGTCTAGTGGTGGGAAGCGTCGTTTGACGCGAGTTGACTCTGAGCTCGGCGCTCAAAAACGTCAACGGCGTACGGGCATTCTTGCCAAAGAGGTACCTCAAACTCCCAAGCCTTTTAGGAAGAGGGGTACCCTAGCCACTTCATCAGATCCTAGTATTGACCCTTACGACTACGTAGCTTTAAACGTTTCTCCACGTAAAACTGAAGCCCCCCCCCCGCGCACCAAGCAGCGCGGAGGGGGTCGAAATCTCGGTTGTAGCATTTGATGCTCGAAAGCACGATGCGCAACTTCTTCGTAAAGTCTTTGCTCGAGTTGAGAGCTCCTTTGAGGCGGTTCAGACCCGTCTTTCAACGCTGGAACGTCAGCAGCCTCGTTTAGAGGGCCAGCTAGACATCCTGATGAGGATGCAGCAATCTGCGACACGACCGCCTGCCTCGACGCAAGCGCCTTTAAGTCCACGTGTGAAGGGTCCAGATATGGCTTTAGCAAGCCAACGTAGAGCACTGGGGTTTTTTGCGACTTGCTAGGAAGGTTTAGCGTGTAAGCTTGGCCCTTCTTGGCCACGACCATAAATGGCCTAATAAAGCGTGGACGCAATTTGGTCTAGAAGACCGCGGAAACCAAGTAAGTAGGTAGATTTTTAGCGTTTAGTAAAACTTGGTATCCAACCATACAAGTTTTGATACAGCTTCTGCCTTTGGCATCTCCTTGTTCTTTTTGTTTGTCTTGTCTATCAGCCATCGTATCCTTGACATGTCTTAAGACATTAAATTGCGTCGCGAGAAACTCGCATACTTGTTTCCGAACGGTAACAGTGCTGATAGGGATAAAATCTTCTAATGTTACACAGCACCCGTTATGGACACTTCGTGTACTTAAGGGGATGGTCAATGACTTAAATAAAGTAATTAGACTCGCCACCTGGGTGTGAATCACATTTGTGACCAACCCTTGTGTATGTGATGCACATAGGAGCATTCGCATTAGGAGGGATGACGCCTAGCATCATCCGTTATGTAAGATATTAAGCACGATATGCTCGCAATACATATTGGTGCTATCTATAGAGATGACATCCTGATTGGTAAAAATATGTATTCATGTTTATTTCGATTAAATATAACTCAGTCTGAAAACTGCTTCCGACTTGGTAAGTGCGCACGAGGAGTCGGATCGCTGCTCCCGTGACGACAAGTACACCAAGTGCTTAGTGCGTTGGGTGAGGTTGCTAAGGCTCCTACCCCAACTACCCCACTGCACGCGGAGAAACGGACAAACCGCTTTTGTACAATTTTTTAAATTAAAAAATTAAAAAAAGTTTTTTTTCTTTAAAAAAATTAAAAAAAACGACTTGACTTAATAAAAGTATTAAAAAAGTGATTTATAATTTCAGTTGTGCCTTTTATACAAAAATATCAATATTCTAACGTTTTGTACAATTCAGGGGTTCGTAGAACCAAGTGCAACTAATTTTTCACAGAAAGCGATGTAATTTAGCAATTTAAAGAGACATTAGAACGAAAGAAAACACATGAAAAATTATAAATAATATTGATAATATGCTTCAAGAATTTTTTAAATTATTTTCAAATTTTGCAGGTTATCGATTCTCGCTGTTGTAAGGTGTTTGCTTAAGTAGGGCGTGACCGCATTACAACGTGACCGCATTACGACGTGCCCGCCTACACTTGGTAGCACTTTTAATCCTTCCCACGACCCGCATCTCTGCGTGTGGACGTGAGAATGAGCCTCAACATTGATTAGGCTCATTTCCCCCACCTCTTCGAGCATCACCGGGAGGTGGCAGGGCTCTTGGCGCAGGAACTTGGAGAACAAGATTTCGCCAGACTCCTTGGCAACCCTCCTGAGAAACATTTTGCTCAGTTAGAGCAATTTGAGGCATTCGTGCTCGGAGAGCAGTGAGCCGCGTCCGAGGCACAGAGCCATACTGGGCGGAGTCCGTCACTCAGACTCAGAAGGGGCTGAGGCATGAGCAGGCTCGGAGCGAGGCTCTCAACAGATCAATTGATATGCTCTCTGCCCTGCCGCATCAGCCGAGGCTCATTCGGATGGACCCACCCAAGTTCGATGGAACTGCGGCGCACACGATTCTTCACTAACTGTTTGCCGTGGAGCAATGCGGTCTCGCGCAGCTCATCGAGGACGACAGCCTGATGGTGTCGTACGCCATGTCGCATCTGCGCGGTAAAGCCTCAGAGTGGGCTTTCTCGCTTATGGCGGACGTTAAGGCGTTCCCTACATGGGCGATCTTTAAGGAAAAGATTCACGCCATGTACCAGCCACCGAACAATGAAGTGTATTGCTTCAGGCGCGCTTCTTTGGAGCGCGACGGGCGAAGCGATCTCTGAGAGATTATGTGCAAGAGATGCGCTCGCTGTCGACGTTTATTACCGTAGGTCCGATTCCGAAGGTCATTACGTTGCCCACGTTTATGATCGGACAACGGCATGGCCCATCGCGACACGCTCTTTTCAGAAGATGCCGTCGACGATGGAAGAGGAATTCCAAATTGCCTTAGTTGAGGAGCAATCCTACAACAGTGCCTCGGCGACAGCTTAATATAAGCCGTCGGCCGAGAGGTCAGATGTAACTCCCATGGAGTTGGTCAATGCAGACGTTATCTGCTATAAATGCCGCAAGCGCGGCCATATGATGGCTCGCTGCTATGCCAGGGTCCCTGCTGGGGCAAAGATGCCCAACATAGCTCTCCATTTCCAAAGGGCGATGGCAAGGACCAGCGTGCGCGACGCATGAGTTCTGAATCGACCACTGAGGAGTCGAAAAAAATGCAAGAGCGCAGTAGGGGCAGGATGCCCTACTGACGCGGACTCTGAAGCTACTCCATCGTTCAGAATTATCGAAAAATGGGTAGCATAATCCCTGAGGTCTCGAAAAAATCGGACCTCAACCCTGGTGGTCTATAGCGCTCAAGTAAGAGGCTATGACCAGGTGATGTTTGGATATTGAAATACCCAAATTTTGTTTTCAAGATAATTTACATATTACGATGTTTTGAAATATATTGAAACATTACCTTATTAAATTGATTTAAAATATTTATTTTTTTCACTTGACTCAACTCTTGAAAAAACTACCGATGACCCTCCTAGTGGATTCGGGTGCATCACAAAATTTTGTAAGACTCGCGGCTCTATGAAAGAGACCGGCAATGTTTGAGTCGCTTTGCCAGGATAACAAGCGAGAAGAGGCGACCGTTCGTTTAGCGAACGGCGCGCTCGTTAAGTCTGAGGGAGTTCAGGTTGAACTCGCCTTCAGCTTTAGTGACTTCTCTTGTAAAGAGAAGTTCACAGTGCTTGGTATGGAGAGTCCGTATGACCTCATCCTAGGCATGCCATGGTTGGCAAAGTACCAACCATGGATAGACTGGCGTACACGCACAGTTGCGAACTCTACGCAAGACGCCGAAAAGGATGTGATCCTGCGAGAGGCTTATGCAACTGGTGTCGTGTCGAACCCAGTTGAGGGTGCGTTGACGGGATGTCAAACGTCACCAATTCCTACCCAGTTCAGAGGCTGGGGTAGTGAAAAGGGCAATGACAAGTAGTCATGTGTCCCATAATCTTGCACAGAGCCGAGCGCCTGTGGTAGTAGATGGCGAGCTGACAGGAAGTCAAGCGTCGCATGAACCGGCACAGTGCCTAGAGCCTGGTGCGGATAAAAGGAGTGCGTTAGCCAGGAGAGCAACGGCACCCGCTTCATAGTCAAAGGTCGGGGTAGCTCGAAGAACGAGAGCCACAGATTCGGACGATCAAAGGCACGTCTAAACGGGTGACCTTTGAATCAGAACCCATTCAAGAGGACGGGCCTTCGAAAAAAATTTAACGAGGTGTCTGAGGCCGTCAAAGACGAAATTGCGGAGTCATCCTCAGTTGAGGTGCTCCGACAAGTCCTTAAAACTGCCGAGGAAATAGTATTTATCCTGGAGATATCGTGGGATCTGTTCCATGCCGAATTAAAGATAGAAAAGATCCATGTAATAGTCACCAGTTCCGGAAGAGAACTTGGTGGACTGTTGCTCGTCGTCCGCTATGGGCGAGAGTGTCCTAAAAAGGACAAAAAGAAACTCATCGCTTCTCAAGGCTGGGATATTTTGAGAGACAGTCCGTTCTTTGCGATTCTGTGGACACATCATGATGTCTTCCAAGAAGAAGTCCCGAGCCGTTTACCAGCAGATAGGGGCATCGAAATAGACCTCGAACCTGGTACCAGGTATGGTGAGACCAGGCAATGCCCGTTGCCGAAAGAACAAGTCTATTACGTTGATGAGTTCTTCGACAAGCGAGCCAAGGCGGGACATGTGCGTGAGAGCAAATCGCCTTACTGCAGCCCGAACATTTGTGTGCGTAAGGCCACAGGGGGATGGCGCGTAGTTTATGCTTATAATAAGCTGAACACGGCGATCATACCGGCGCAAACGCCAATCCAGCGGAAAGATGTCGCGTTGAACTCCATACTAAAGTCAATTATATTTTCCGCGTTGGATTTGAAGGTTGGCTTCTATCAGGTACTCATGAGAGAGTCCGATGTAGCCAAAACAGCTGTAAGTACCCCAAGCGGTATGCTTTGGGGTGGCTTGTGATGCCCCAAGGGTTCAAAAACGCACCAGCCACATTCAACGAAGTGGTGGCTCACGTGATGCGTCAGCACTGTGCATACGAGCCCCATTACTTTGACGATGTATCCGTGCATAGAAAGGCCGAGGACGGGCTGAGCGCAATCGAGTCGAAATAGCGTAATTTAAACGCTGTATTGCAGACTTTAAAGGACGCCCAATTCTACCTCAACTTGCAGAAGTGCGTCATAGGGTCCCTGAGATACCTGTACTAGGCTGCTTCGTAGGAACTCATGATGTACGAATACACCCAGACAAGGTAAAATCAGAAAAGGAATGACCAATCTCACGGCATGTGAAGGACTTGCGTCAATTCCTAGGGCTCGCTAATTACTTGCATAAATATAGCAAGATTAATGCTGAGCAAACTAAACCATTCTTTAACCTCCTAAAAATGGGCGCATCATGGGTTTGGTTAAAGTAACAAGATGTTGCGTTCACATCAGTGAAGCAATCGCTTCTAGAGGCACCGGTCTTAGCATTGCCAGACACGATTAAGCCCTTTAGCGTCGTCTGCGATGCGAGTAATTTTGCAATCGGCAGTGCGCTCATGCAGAGGGTTGACGACGGCGTTGACAGTGTCGTCTCTTACCAGTTTAGGCTTTTAAAAGCCGTGGAAGTGATTTATCCCGTGCGTGACAAAGAGCTACTTTTAATTAAGTATGCTCTTGTCAAGTTTCGTGTGCACCTATTGGGCACCGAACCATTTGTGCTTTATACGGATCACGCTTCACTGCGGACCGCAATAATCTCACCGCACCTCTCGCCTAGAATATAACAATGGCTCACATTCATCTCTGAAATTATTTCAAAGTTGGATATAAGCCGAGTAAGTCGAATCTCTTGGCTCACACTTTATCGCGTAGACCAGACTTCGAGGTAAGACACCAGGAAAGTGTGTCTAGTGCTAAAGCACAATTTCAGCCGTCAACGTTGGCAGCCACAAAGGCATACCACGTGACGAGTTCCTTGGCCTCTGAGATATAAGAGAGCTACAGTCAGGACTACCATTGTCGCCTGCTTTTGGGTCACTTTAGTGGACGAAAGGTGGTCTTTCTGTCGCATTTGAAAGCTAAACTAAATCGCTTAAGCTACAGCGATGGCCTGCAATAGCATCAGCTGTAGCCTTGTGATCCCTTGAGAATCTATGTGCCTGATGACTTATATCTCAAGCTGATGATCCTTCACGAGCTCCATTATGCACCATCTAGTGGACGTCTGGGCCGTGAAAAGACATCTTTATAAATGTCAAAGAAATTTTGGTGACCACACCTATATGGATGAATCGCCAACTATAATCTCTCTTGCGAACAGTGTCAGCGCGTTAAGCCTGCACCAACCAGCAGTGTGCCACTGAAGCCGCAACCGAATCCAACGGATTGTTAAAAGTCTATAAGTCTGGACTTCATGTTTGGAATACCACCCGATTGTAAGAATTGGACGGGGCTCGTCCTCTTTGTAGACAGACTGAGCAAAAATGTGCATTCAGCACCATGTAAAACATCGATCATCGGCAAGGAGGCAGCTCTCTTGTGCCTGAACATGTATACCGACTACACGGGATACTTGGGTCCATAATATCGGACCGGGATCCAAACTTAAGTCTGGTTTCCGGCGACAGGTGTTTAAACTGCTAGGTAGCAAGCTCCACATGTTGACCGCAGAACATCCCTGGACCGATGGCCAAACAGAACGTGCCAATCGGATCGTGGCAGATGTCTTACGCACAAAGCAACTCCCAAAGAACCGAGCAAATAACTGCCCTTTCTGGAGTTCGCTATAAATAACAGTCTCCACACCAGTAAGGGTGAGAAACCGATTAATATTAACGAACTGCGCCATCCTCGGCATCAGTCTCGTTTATGCGCAGCCCGAGGTTTAGTAGGGGAGGGCCCCTCACTATGCTCGGTGCGAAAGAGGGGCATAGTTCCGTCAATATGAAGATGGCCCGCGAGGGCATCATCTCAAGGACAGAAACTTGCCCTAGTGATCCTGCCAGTTTAGCAGTGGTCAATAAAACTACGTCCTACGAATGACCTTTCGGCGGTGTGGGTCATAGGCGAGTTTGATGCTAAAAGCGTGAGCAAGACTCAACGCTTTTTGGATCGTCTATGACGAATTTAAAATGTAAATTCGTTCTTTAAGGGGTGGTGGTGTACGGGCTAAAGTTGCCCTAATGTTACACAGTCCTCGTCAAGTGGACTTGGTGCACTTAAAGGGGTGGTCAATGACTTAAATAAAGTAATTTGACTCACCACTTGGGTGTGGTTCACATTTGTGACCAACCCTTGTGTATGTGATGCACCTATGTGCGTTCACATTAGGTTTTATGACGGCTAGCGCCATCCGTTACGCGAGATATCTAAGAATGATATGCTCGCAATACATACTTAGTGTTACCTAAAGAGATGGTATTTTGATTAGTACAAAGTGGTATTTTATTTTAATTCGATTAAATATGAATCAGCGTGTTCAGCAAAGCTAGAGGCCGATAGCTGAGTGGGTCTTCCCTCCTCCCGCCTATGGTCGGACTGTTTGCCGTGGTTGCTGAAATACTGGCACCCATGCATCGGCAAATGTGTTCGCCTTCCATGCACCCCTCGAACCGGTCCATCGCTTGTCGCATCCAAACAGTGTACCGAGTTATCGCCATACTTCACCAATACCCGTCGGAAAACATGTTTAGTTGTCTGTCCTTTTGTAAAAGTCGCTGCTCTGAGTAGTCTGCCCGGTTGCAGCGTCTGCTTGTGACGGATACAGCCATCGATGGCTGACCTCACTCGCTTAAGAGGAGTGTCTACCGCATAATCCAGCGACGAAGCCGCCATCATATCAGTAATATCCCCCTTGGAGGTAGGAACACCTGGCTGCTGCTCCCGAATTCTAAATTCCTGTCGGCGCAGTCGATGTAATTTTTGTTTCAGCGTTCTCCGTGTTGTTCGTCGACGTTGTTTGAATGAGCGGAGCGTTTATTTTCGAATACTCAACTTGAGCGCATCTCATGCATCCCATGCGTCCGCCGTAATTGTCCTACATATCGCACCAGTCGCAATCTAGTCAGCAAACCTAGCCAACCGGGTCTGCGTTTCAGTTCACACCACTACGACAGCAACCGCTGCACACGGGTAAACCCTGGGGAGATTACAAACCTGGACAGTGTCCTCAGGCGATTAAAGGTGGACTCGCACCGCCGCATGATCACTAAATTTGCCCTGAGATCTAACCGAAGTGGCACGGAGTCAATTCACCAAATACACAGATCCNATTCGGACGATCAAAGGCACGTCTAAACGGGTGACCTTTGAATCAGAACCCATTCAAGAGGACGGGCCTTCGAAAAAAATTTAACGAGGTGTCTGAGGCCGTCAAAGACGAAATTGCGGAGTCATCCTCAGTTGAGGTGCTCCGACAAGTCCTTAAAACTGCCGAGGAAATAGTATTTATCCTGGAGATATCGTGGGATCTGTTCCATGCCGAATTAAAGATAGAAAAGATCCATGTAATAGTCACCAGTTCCGGAAGAGAACTTGGTGGACTGTTGCTCGTCGTCCGCTATGGGCGAGAGTGTCCTAAAAAGGACAAAAAGAAACTCATCGCTTCTCAAGGCTGGGATATTTTGAGAGACAGTCCGTTCTTTGCGATTCTGTGGACACATCATGATGTCTTCCAAGAAGAAGTCCCGAGCCGTTTACCAGCAGATAGGGGCATCGAAATAGACCTCGAACCTGGTACCAGGTATGGTGAGACCAGGCAATGCCCGTTGCCGAAAGAACAAGTCTATTACGTTGATGAGTTCTTCGACAAGCGAGCCAAGGCGGGACATGTGCGTGAGAGCAAATCGCCTTACTGCAGCCCGAACATTTGTGTGCGTAAGGCCACAGGGGGATGGCGCGTAGTTTATGCTTATAATAAGCTGAACACGGCGATCATACCGGCGCAAACGCCAATCCAGCGGAAAGATGTCGCGTTGAACTCCATACTAAAGTCAATTATATTTTCCGCGTTGGATTTGAAGGTTGGCTTCTATCAGGTACTCATGAGAGAGTCCGATGTAGCCAAAACAGCTGTAAGTACCCCAAGCGGTATGCTTTGGGGTGGCTTGTGATGCCCCAAGGGTTCAAAAACGCACCAGCCACATTCAACGAAGTGGTGGCTCACGTGATGCGTCAGCACTGTGCATACGAGCCCCATTACTTTGACGATGTATCCGTGCATAGAAAGGCCGAGGACGGGCTGAGCGCAATCGAGTCGAAATAGCGTAATTTAAACGCTGTATTGCAGACTTTAAAGGACGCCCAATTCTACCTCAACTTGCAGAAGTGCGTCATAGGGTCCCTGAGATACCTGTACTAGGCTGCTTCGTAGGAACTCATGATGTACGAATACACCCAGACAAGGTAAAATCAGAAAAGGAATGACCAATCTCACGGCATGTGAAGGACTTGCGTCAATTCCTAGGGCTCGCTAATTACTTGCATAAATATAGCAAGATTAATGCTGAGCAAACTAAACCATTCTTTAACCTCCTAAAAATGGGCGCATCATGGGTTTGGTTAAAGTAACAAGATGTTGCGTTCACATCAGTGAAGCAATCGCTTCTAGAGGCACCGGTCTTAGCATTGCCAGACACGATTAAGCCCTTTAGCGTCGTCTGCGATGCGAGTAATTTTGCAATCGGCAGTGCGCTCATGCAGAGGGTTGACGACGGCGTTGACAGTGTCGTCTCTTACCAGTTTAGGCTTTTAAAAGCCGTGGAAGTGATTTATCCCGTGCGTGACAAAGAGCTACTTTTAATTAAGTATGCTCTTGTCAAGTTTCGTGTGCACCTATTGGGCACCGAACCATTTGTGCTTTATACGGATCACGCTTCACTGCGGACCGCAATAATCTCACCGCACCTCTCGCCTAGAATATAACAATGGCTCACATTCATCTCTGAAATTATTTCAAAGTTGGATATAAGCCGAGTAAGTCGAATCTCTTGGCTCACACTTTATCGCGTAGACCAGACTTCGAGGTAAGACACCAGGAAAGTGTGTCTAGTGCTAAAGCACAATTTCAGCCGTCAACGTTGGCAGCCACAAAGGCATACCACGTGACGAGTTCCTTGGCCTCTGAGATATAAGAGAGCTACAGTCAGGACTACCATTGTCGCCTGCTTTTGGGTCACTTTAGTGGACGAAAGGTGGTCTTTCTGTCGCATTTGAAAGCTAAACTAAATCGCTTAAGCTACAGCGATGGCCTGCAATAGCATCAGCTGTAGCCTTGTGATCCCTTGAGAATCTATGTGCCTGATGACTTATATCTCAAGCTGATGATCCTTCACGAGCTCCATTATGCACCATCTAGTGGACGTCTGGGCCGTGAAAAGACATCTTTATAAATGTCAAAGAAATTTTGGTGACCACACCTATATGGATGAATCGCCAACTATAATCTCTCTTGCGAACAGTGTCAGCGCGTTAAGCCTGCACCAACCAGCAGTGTGCCACTGAAGCCGCAACCGAATCCAACGGATTGTTAAAAGTCTATAAGTCTGGACTTCATGTTTGGAATACCACCCGATTGTAAGAATTGGACGGGGCTCGTCCTCTTTGTAGACAGACTGAGCAAAAATGTGCATTCAGCACCATGTAAAACATCGATCATCGGCAAGGAGGCAGCTCTCTTGTGCCTGAACATGTATACCGACTACACGGGATACTTGGGTCCATAATATCGGACCGGGATCCAAACTTAAGTCTGGTTTCCGGCGACAGGTGTTTAAACTGCTAGGTAGCAAGCTCCACATGTTGACCGCAGAACATCCCTGGACCGATGGCCAAACAGAACGTGCCAATCGGATCGTGGCAGATGTCTTACGCACAAAGCAACTCCCAAAGAACCGAGCAAATAACTGCCCTTTCTGGAGTTCGCTATAAATAACAGTCTCCACACCAGTAAGGGTGAGAAACCGATTAATATTAACGAACTGCGCCATCCTCGGCATCAGTCTCGTTTATGCGCAGCCCGAGGTTTAGTAGGGGAGGGCCCCTCACTATGCTCGGTGCGAAAGAGGGGCATAGTTCCGTCAATATGAAGATGGCCCGCGAGGGCATCATCTCAAGGACAGAAACTTGCCCTAGTGATCCTGCCAGTTTAGCAGTGGTCAATAAAACTACGTCCTACGAATGACCTTTCGGCGGTGTGGGTCATAGGCGAGTTTGATGCTAAAAGCGTGAGCAAGACTCAACGCTTTTTGGATCGTCTATGACGAATTTAAAATGTAAATTCGTTCTTTAAGGGGTGGTGGTGTACGGGCTAAAGTTGCCCTAATGTTACACAGTCCTCGTCAAGTGGACTTGGTGCACTTAAAGGGGTGGTCAATGACTTAAATAAAGTAATTTGACTCACCACTTGGGTGTGGTTCACATTTGTGACCAACCCTTGTGTATGTGATGCACCTATGTGCGTTCACATTAGGTTTTATGACGGCTAGCGCCATCCGTTACGCGAGATATCTAAGAATGATATGCTCGCAATACATACTTAGTGTTACCTAAAGAGATGGTATTTTGATTAGTACAAAGTGGTATTTTATTTTAATTCGATTAAATATGAATCAGCGTGTTCAGCAAAGCTAGAGGCCGATAGCTGAGTGGGTCTTCCCTCCTCCCGCCTATGGTCGGACTGTTTGCCGTGGTTGCTGAAATACTGGCACCCATGCATCGGCAAATGTGTTCGCCTTCCATGCACCCCTCGAACCGGTCCATCGCTTGTCGCATCCAAACAGTGTACCGAGTTATCGCCATACTTCACCAATACCCGTCGGAAAACATGTTTAGTTGTCTGTCCTTTTGTAAAAGTCGCTGCTCTGAGTAGTCTGCCCGGTTGCAGCGTCTGCTTGTGACGGATACAGCCATCGATGGCTGACCTCACTCGCTTAAGAGGAGTGTCTACCGCATAATCCAGCGACGAAGCCGCCATCATATCAGTAATATCCCCCTTGGAGGTAGGAACACCTGGCTGCTGCTCCCGAATTCTAAATTCCTGTCGGCGCAGTCGATGTAATTTTTGTTTCAGCGTTCTCCGTGTTGTTCGTCGACGTTGTTTGAATGAGCGGAGCGTTTATTTTCGAATACTCAACTTGAGCGCATCTCATGCATCCCATGCGTCCGCCGTAATTGTCCTACATATCGCACCAGTCGCAATCTAGTCAGCAAACCTAGCCAACCGGGTCTGCGTTTCAGTTCACACCACTACGACAGCAACCGCTGCACACGGGTAAACCCTGGGGAGATTACAAACCTGGACAGTGTCCTCAGGCGATTAAAGGTGGACTCGCACCGCCGCATGATCACTAAATTTGCCCTGAGATCTAACCGAAGTGGCACGGAGTCAATTCACCAAATACACAGATCCGTACCATCTCTCCAAACGAGCTGATGCCTCGTCTTCGGACGGCAAGGGATTGCAGTACATATAGGTTTCACGGCACCACGCCCTAATTATCTCCTTGGGCATCCCATCCGGTGAGGCAATCGAGTCGACAAGTGCCCAAGTGGCTAACAATGACTCCAACCCGGGTAAAGCGTGATTCGCCGCGCTAGGCTGATAACAGCGGTCACTTATTTCCATCGTACAATTGAAATCGCCACCGACCAAAACGTGGTCAGTGGCGGGTAACTCGAACCGTTTCAGCGTTTTAAAATACATTTCTCTCGACGCCTTCTGGTGAGAAGCACAATTACAGACTAATAAAAAACGGGAACCATCTATTACCCCCGTAATTGCCATGAAAAACGGCGACCACAGTTGTTGTAGCGCAGGTTTGCAGCCTTGACTTTTCCGTACGGATTCACTAATATCGCAACTCCGGATGCCGGCACCCAAAAGGACAAAAAAGGCTTGCCCTCATCCAAGCGAAATCCCCAGGTTTGGCTGTATAGCTTCTCCATAGAAGCTAATTCAGATGAGGCAACGTGAGTCTCCTGCAACATTATCAAATCAAGTCTGCCGTCTTCATCGGTGCTCCTGAACCTCTGAAACTATTGCGCTTCCCGCGCATCGTCGCACCAAGCCCGTTCACGTTCTGGCTTACAAATTCTAAGTTTGATCCGAGCAATGGAGACCGTCGAGTCGGAACGACCTAGATGGCTTCTGCGTTTTGCGTCTCTGGAGTTGTCGTGAATTCTCTCTCCGAAAAGTTGTCTGCGTCTGTCGTTGAGCGGACGTCAGCGGGAGAGGAGGGAAAAAGTCAAACAACTAACGTTGGTGTGGACGTGTTCGCATGTCCCGTCGGCCTTTAAAGGGGAATTCCCTGGCGACTGGATCGCTAGCATCTCCCTTCAGCCCCCGTTAGCTGTGACACTGATGGAGGCAATGGGTAACGTACACCGCCCTTAGTAATAAGGGAAAGCAGCTAACCCCGCTTCCATGGAGGCAATGGGTAACGTACACCGCCCTTAGTAATGGGGGAAAGCAGCTAACCCCGCTTCCATGGAGGTATTCTGTCTTTCCCCATCATACCAGTCGGTAATTCGGTAGCCGCCGCCCATGCATTCGTCGTCAATATCTGCTCGCACAAACGCCGAATAACAGGGAACTTCATGTAGATGGATCCCGGTGGCATATCCATCGACAACCCCCACGGAGTCGCCTACCAGCTCCACACCGCTCAAGGCAAGATGTGCATTAATTTCCAGCAGTCCTCGCTCAATTCAATTGGTCGAAGAGACGCCTCAGCCCTGGCATGCATACCCTGCAGTCTAGTCCAGCGTGAAACATCATGTGCAAGGAGGCGATCCCGTTGTCCACCACCCCCAACTGTACAGGCTTAGAGCCACTCACTGCAAAATTCGCGCGCGAATGTGGGCGCATGCTGGTCATTCACCACCGCCGTGAGGTGTCTGACTTGGAAAACGTATATTTCAGCCTCGCCCCAAGTTCGAATCGCGTCCGGGAATAATTGATTTACCGCCAACGCTGGGTATGGGATGTATCGGAGTATAGAATGGAATACACCGGGATGCCCAATAATCAATGGCGTAATGGTGAGCCAGTCGGCTTACCTCCCCGCTGGCAGCGGCGGCCTTTTGTCCGGTGCTTTAGATTGCCACCAGCGATCTAGTGCTTGGGCATTTTCTTTGTCTAGGTATCGGAGCCGGGAGCGGTCCGCCAATATCCCCTGCTCCAAGTCAATTGCGTCCAGAACACGCGATACACCTGCAATCTCACCCGGCCATGTTGAGAAATAGGGTAGCGAAGGAATGGGTCACCACTCTCGGCTTCCGCAATGAGTGTGTTCAGTGCAGCGTTTCTTGTGTGGCCATTGCCGGCCAGCCCGCGAAGGCGTATGGCCTCTGCCTTTAATCCACGGGCACGATCTGCAATATCATAGTGCTATCCAAATCGTCAAGTTTCATGCGGACATGAGCAACATCCATTCTTTCCCTCCTATCCATTCCTCCAATGAGCATTGCGTTGATATCCACCGTGTCATTAAGTTTATCCACCTCTCAAACTTCCACTTGCAGATATCGAATTGTGTAAGCACTTCAGTGCACTAGTCGTACTGCGTGCAGCAAGCCTTGGCATAAGTTCGATCCCCTTCGGCTTGCCAATTTACGAAGGGGTCGCCATCGCGCGCCCCGAAAAATGACCCTCGTGCTTATTAAGCACCATGAACACGGTAACACATGTAGCTGAGCGTCCACATGTGATAACTGAAGCGCCAAAATGTCATCTATGGCGCCTCCGCAGCCAGTCTCATGGATGTCGCCGTTGGGCAACACGTAATCCTTGTAGTAGTACCTGTATATGTGTGCATCATTATTTGAAGCCACATCAAGCCAAAATAATAGGTTCACTCAAATATTGAGCCATCGCTCTAATAACTTCGGGTCTAGCCCAAAAATATTTCGGAATCTGCGCGTTTACTGGCCGTCGTCTCTCTTGACCGTTGTGCGTGTGGAGCGGCGCTGTCGCGACCTCAATATCCTCTGGCGGCTGTTGGTCCGGATAAAGTCTGTGCAGCTCCCGGCGGGGTACAAATACTTGACATGAGACGTCATAAGCGAAGTTCCGCATCATCAACGTGTTGATGACACGTTTGACCTTTTTTATGCTTTGAATCATATCCGCCGTGAATTTAGAGTCAGCACCCTTAGGTGCTGCTGTAAAGGCGTACATCGCAGAGTAGGCACATTGGCCTTACGCGGGGACACTGACCAACAAACCCTAAAAGGGGTAGAGGAAAGTCGGCCACCGTTATGGCATCCCGGCGCGGGTACAGTGTTCCTAATGGAGAATCCATGACTTAGGCACGCCACCGCTTCACCAGTAGAATCGGCCTTAGCTGGCATCCCAATAGAAGACCCCTCCCGCTGCATCGGTGCCCGCGAGCTAGTTGGATAAGGAGGCGATTCTCCTGCTGCTTCTGTTCCATTATCGGGTTCTGAAGCGAGTGAGTATGGACATTCAGACCCTGGTGTAGACACAGGTATAGGAGTCAAACTTGAAGCTGAGAAACCCAGATACACCTCAATCTGCGAGGTTTGTATCTCCTGCATGTCAACATCGGGAGGTTGCACTACAACCGAGTCCTTTGGCACTACTAAGCCCAGGTTTTCAACTGCTTGTTCCTCCTCCATGTTCACGTCACCACTGATACACATTCCACATCTTGCGTCGTTATTTGTTGCGCACAACAACTCTTCTATAGCCATTCAACCTGCTTAACTTCACAAAAACTTTAGCTCGAACGCGACGCCACTTTATGCTTATTGCACGTGCAAAGATAAAAAGGGCTATAGGGCTTTCCCATTGCACGATATTTAGCTTATTTATATATGTTACTTCAATGGGGCTCTATACTCGATTAGCGGGTGTAGCACGTCGCATGCTTCTGTGTTATTGATGGGGAGCCAGACCGATTGATTTCCAACAATTTGGCGGCTAGATTTATAAATCCCATGATCCATTCATACTTATTTTTAATATGGATCTTAGAGATATTACATATTTACTATACGCATGTCAGCTACGTAAAAATGCCCTAAGTGAACAGTTTTTTATTGCAGTTGCTGCAATTATCACAAATTACCTAGCTAGTACATCGTCTATCTAAGCGACTTGATAGCCACTTCCGGTGTAATTGTCGCTTATGAATCTGATATTGTAAGACAGTTATCGCCTCTAGTATGAATTGCGTCGACTCAGCAAAGTAAGTTCTACGCCTTGAGATCAAACAAGTTAGCATAGCACCTTCGAACGTTGTGAATGCCGCAAGATACTAAAGGCCTAGTCAAACTCGCCGATGAATGAGAGCAAGGCGTTTGGGCGTGAACAGCTTCTAGCATTTTCTGGGATGCTAATTTGGCAGCATTTGTTCAGCATTGACAACTAGTGCTTTGCTACTGTAAAATGAACCGTTCTGTGAATCAATCTACTAGTTCGAGAAAATTTGACCAGCGGCTATGACTTTGGACGTCGTGGGAGGGTACCAAGCAAGGGTAATATAGCGACAAATGCAGCTGTGGTTGGTGGCCATTATTACACGTAGTGCTTCTGGTCACAATTTTGCTTAAACGGTGGCCCACGTTACACGTTCTGCTCAAGTTTTGCGTCTCGACATCCTTCGAAACTGGATGCCTGTGTTGTTGCCGACACATGAAATCTCGTGACCGAGTCCTTGAATGCGACAATCTATGCTGCTAGCTCATTATATACTCGAAGACCCCATGAGCTCGTGCGACCCCAAGGCGAGTCCGGTCCTGTACAAAACGCATTATGCAAGGAAGGATATTAAAAAACTTCGTTATGGTTATGGTCGAAAGGAATTTCTGGATGACTTCATAAAGTTTTTGTGAGCTTCATGTCCGAAAACTATGTTGAGTCAGTTGACATCTCGTCAGAAATGCAGTGGTGATGACGGCATTCAAGAGTTTAAGGTATGGGGTCTTGACTATGGAGATGGACTTAAGAAATAATTTCTGCTCGCCCAAAAGAAACTTTGACTTTTGTGTGCAAGACCCACTTCTCTCTTACTACGATCAAAACCAATTTTGTATAAGGATGGCGACCGCATCAAAAGGACGAATCGGCAACATTCTGGAGAAATACGGTGTGTCGTAATGAAAACTTTGTACGATTTTTTCGTGCAAATATGGTTAAAGTGAGGATCAAGTGGTCATCGATGATTAAAAAGGATAGTTGATGAAGCATCTTTCGGAGGACGAAACTCGTGTACGCGAATAGCCGAACCAGGAGGCAATGACAGAACCAGCAAATGGAATATTGGCATCGTCTGCAACATAGGATGATATCAATTTTTGACCGAACCAGGACTGTGGCAGCTATCGATCTTGAGCTGACGCAGGCCATGGCAGACTTTGAAAAAAATTAGTATAGCGGCATGGATAGAAGTAGAGCATGGACCAGACGACATAAAATTAATACTTTGCCTACTACTTGGATGACGACAAATTGTTTAGAACGATATAGGTAATAGGGACATATAGATGCATTATTACTGAATCCATCGAATAAATATATTTATTGTTTTGTTGTCAGCCAACACGCAAATTTAAGACGACTGCTACTTATTCGCTGAGTTCAATATCAACTGCTGTAGTGATAGTTTCTCGCAAGGCAATTAAGTCGATGATAATCTGATGGTTTTCGCGACCCGCTAAAGCTGGTGGTAAAGCAACTCCAAAGTATATTGCTCTAAGAGGAAACGCTATCGTCACTGGACCTGGGCGATTCTGGTCCATTCCAAACTCCACTTCCTGAACCAGCTGTCCACGTTGGTGCAAGATCGCAACTCGACGCGAATTGATACATCCCGGGGATATTTTAATTCCAATTGCCACTTGGACAGACGAATATCTGTGGTCCATCCACCGCAGAAGTTTGGCTCGCAGAGCCCGCAGGCCTTCATTTTTGTAAGCGACTTCTAGGATGAAATTGGGGAATGGAAAATTACCTGTTGCTCTCATCACCCCTCCCCCAACTCTTAAATTTACAGGAGTAAAAGAAGCGTCTGGCTCTTGCCCACGATCTCCAGTCCGACATGTTGTCTGTCCCGTTTCCAGAGAGGAAATGAGGTGGATATCGTTTCCGGCGTCTACGATTTGCTCCAAAATCGAAGTCGTAACAGCACTTGTCGCTTTACTATGCACTGCTGACGGCAGGCTATATATCATTACTCTTCCTGTGCCCGTTGCATCCTCAAGCGGCTCAAAAACCCACCGCCTCAAACGACCTTCGTTATTGTCAAGCCACCGCGCAAACTCGTTCCACGCAGCGGATTCACACACGACAACAGGTCCCCACAAAATTTCTCCATCATCTTCAGAAAGTTGAGCGCTGTCAATTGGGCTCTCCAATTTCTTCTTCAGTTGTTGTTTAGCTCGCACCACGTCTTCGGCGTAAATAACCTTCCTCTTTCGCATCTTTGATTCTGTATGAGCTGCCGACAATGACAAAGAAACAGGAGGTGTAACGCCCGTTCCAAGTCGTGAAGTTCGTCGCCGCTTCTCAAGGTCGTTTGCTAGCATCTCCGTCAAGACCTTTCTCTTTCACTTTTCCCACTCCGTCAAGACCTTTCTCTTTCACTTTTCCCACTACGTAGTTTCAAAGTAAAGATTTTTTTACTTATATAAAGCTCGCGTGCGAAAATGTTTAAATGAAATTCATAAAACGACAAAAAAATGACAATGTGGAAGCCAGTGCTCCATTTGGGCTGAGTTATAATTATGCCGAATTGAACAGTTTCTTATTGCAGTTGCTGCAAATATCACAAATTACCTAGCTAGTACATCGTCTATCTAAGCGACTTGATAGCCACTTCCGGTGTAATTGTCGCTTATGAATCTGATTTTGTAAGACAGTCATCGCCTCTAGTATCAATTGCGTCGAATCAGCAAAGTAAGTTTTACGCCTTGAGATCAAACAATAGCATAGCACCTTCGAACGTTGTGAATGCCGCAAGATGCTAAAGGCCTACTTAAACTTCGCTGATGAATGAGAGCAAGGCGTTTGGGCGTGAACAGCTTCTAGCATTTTCTGGGATGCTAATTTTGGCAGCATTTGTTCAGCATTTGACAACTAGTGCTTTGCAACTGTAAATTGAATCGGTGTGTGAATCAATCTGGATGACTTTCATAAAGTTTGTGTGAGCTTCATGTCCGAAAAATATGTTGAGTCAGTTGATATCGCGTCAGAAAATGCAGTGGTTATGACGGCGGTCAAGAGTTTAAGGAATGGGGTCTTGATATGGATATGGACTTAAGAAATAATTTCCGCTCACCCGAAAAAAACTTTGACTTTTTTGTGCAAGACCCACTTCTCTCTTACAGCGTCCAAAACCAATTGTGTATAAGGATAGCGACCACTTCAAAAGGACGAATCGGCAACATTCTGGAGAAATACGGTGTGTCGTAATGAAAACTTTGTACGATTTTTACGTGCAAATATGGTTAATGTGAGGATCAAGTGGTCATCGATGATTAAAAAGGATAGTTGATAAGCATTTTTCGGAGGACAAAAGCCCGTATATGCGAATTGTAAGGACCAGTCATCTTGCTCAGCCCTTGACCACTCATTTCGACTTACCTTTTAAACCATTCATTTTCTTTAATTCAATTTTACATATGCGCCATAATAAAAACAAGTAAAAAGGTTTGCGCAATTAGGAGAGATGATACTCAGTAAGAATTAGATTAAGGATAGGCGATACCTTAAGGAGTATACCAAAAGTATCGGTTAGTTAAACTAATTTTAATTCAGTCGTAATTTACCCTCATCCTGACAAGTGGTAGCACTTGTTGGTCCTCCGCCCGCTTCTCCGCCGTCCGCCGCTTCTCCGCCGTCCTCCGCCCGCTTCTCCGCCGTCCGCCGCTTCTCCGCCGTCCTCCGCCCGCTTCTCCGCCGTTCGCCGCTTCTCCGCCGTCCGCTCGCCTCTCCGCTGCACGCCGCTTTTCCGCCGTCTGCCGCTTCTTCGCCGTCCGCTTGCCTCTTCGCCGTCCGCTTGCCTCTTCGCGGTACGCTTGCTTCTTCGCTTTTCGCGCTTCGTGGGACTGCCCTGCGTTGGATTGCGAAGTACTGCTTGTAGCGTGAGAGATTTCCGCTCGCAGCCAATAAGGTACTGCTTGTAGCGTGGGAATTTCCGCTCGCAGTCCACTGCTCCATCCCTTTGGAAGCGCTGCGTAGCAGTTTTGAGTGTGTGGCTTTCAGTATCCACTGTAATTCTAAGCGTCTGCCTAGGCAGATATAGTCGCTTAGTCTGTGTGAGGTTGGGTCCGGCTTAACTCGGTGAAACAGTTAATCCATCTGGGATAAGGTTTAATCTCTAACGCATTACGCCTAAGAGCTAAAGTAAGTCGTTGAGTTCTATGAGCAAGAAGAGAAAGGCTACTACTCAGATTCCGTTTGACTGCAGTAAGGCTTTCCTCTTTGAGTACGGTGAAAAGTCTTCAAAGACTGCGAACGATCTGCTTGCGTCTTTACAAAAGACTCGGCGCATTGCAAAGATCTTAGCAAAACAACTCACCAAGGAGAAAGCCTGCCTGCCCAAGCAAGGGTCCACCTTATCAGCTCCGCTACACGAAGTAGACGCGCTTTTGGAAGAAGCCGAGCGCACCATCCTAAAGGATCTTCGGTTTAACTTAAGAGACCTAAATAAACTAAACAACTAAGTCTTTTAAAAGTTCCGAACATATCTTCTTCCATTATGGGCCAACCCTCAAACGCCGAGCTAATGCAGCAAATGATGCATATGCTACAGCAACAACAAGAGTTGATCAAATCCTTGGCTAACTCCCAAAAAAAAGGTGGGCTTAAGGTGGACGGGCTAAGAATACCGACGTATAGCGGAAGGAGTGAAGAGTCGGTTCGACTTTATTACGCGCAAGTACAGCAATATTTTATTGCGCGCGGTACGAAGTGGAGAGAAGACGCAATGGCTCCTCAAGTACTTGCCGTACTAGGAAGTTCATTGCGCGGACCAGCAGCACAATGGTTCTTGCTGCATCAATCAGAAATTCACTCAGTCGACGAGTTTTTTCTAGCAGTGGAAAAGGAATTTGTTCCTGCGGATCTACAGCAACGTCTTCGAGACGACCTGCACCGGCTGAGACAAGCCAGTTGCAAAGGCTTAATGGACTACATTGCGAAATTTCGACACATTATTTCGCAAGTTGAGGACATGACTGAGATAGACCAAATAATCTATTTTCAACGAGGATTAAAAACAAGAACGCAAGAAGAAGTTCAATACCGACGGGGAAGTACACTGTCGGAGGCTATTACTGTGGCGCTCGACTTTGAACGCGCACATTCGGTTGGTTATAATCACCATATCGCAACAACCCCTCGTCCTGGTCCACCAAAGGTGGCCAGAGAATTAAACAATGAGCCAGAGCTGATGGAAATCGACAATGCTCGGCCATTTCATAGGTCTTCTCGCGTCCATAGCCGACGTCCAAATAAACCAAAGTGTGCGTACTGCAAAAAACTGGGGCACACGATTCAGCAGTGTTACAAGCGCAGGAACCAGCAAAATAGTCGCGGCAACGGATATCGTCGCGAGCGTGCAAACGTAAACTATTTCGAGAATGAGTCAGTCGAAGAAGAAACCATCGCGACTGTGTCAGATGAAAATATCACTACACTAAGTGAAGCTGACTTTGCTTCCTTCACGGGAAAAGATTTGATCGTCAAAAAGGGTCATCTTGACGATCGTGCTGTTAAAATAATGCTCGATTCTGGCGCCACATGCAATGTGGTAAAGCCGGGGTTGCTGCAACGCGTCACGTCTGAAGTGGCAATTCAAGTCACTCGTTTCGACGGCACTAATACCACCAAAAGAAAGGTGAAGAAAGGAGTCGCAAATATCTTCTTTGATGGTAATCAATTTTCTGACATTCCGGTCATCGAGTGGCCAATGAGCAATTCCCAAGATGTAATTCTGGGTAAGCCTTGGTTTACTGCGCACGAGCCAATAATAAATTGGCGTACTCATCAAGTTTCGTTCAAAGGTGGTAACATACCACAGGATGAGGTTTTTGAACCGGTCATTATTTCCTCTGCCGACTTTTCAAGGAAATTGAAGACATCAAAATACGAAGAGGTCTATCGTGTCAAAATTTATCAAGAATCGGAATCTACAAAACCTCGAGAAAAACGGTTGAAGTCTTTACTTGATTCCTATAAAGATGTATTTCCGGAGAAGTTACCGAATTCATTGCCTCCTAATCGGTCAGTTGAATTTGAAATCAATATGCAACCCGGTGCGCAACCGAGTAATCGTCCGCCGTTTCGACTTTCACAAGTTGAACAAAATGCTTTACAGAAGTTTGTCGATGAGAACCTTTCCCGCGGATGGATCGAGCTTTCAGACTCGCCGTGGGTATCAAACATCTTTGGTATTCCTAAAAAGGACCCAAAAACCGGTACGAGTGTATCTCGTTCGGAATGGATTCGATCCGGAAACGCAAACATATTGCTCCGTTGGGTGATTGACTTTCGTTACGTCAACTCAAAGTCAGTCGTCCCAAAAATACCTTTGCCGCGAATCGATGAATTGTTCGATAAAATGCAAGGTATGAGCTATTTCACAGTCATTGACTTAGCTCAGGGGTACCATCAGATGCGTATCCATCCGGATAGCAAGAAGTACACTGCGTTTCGTACATCAAATGAGACGTATCAGTGGTGCGTTGCTCCGATGGGTCTTGCTGGAATGCCTGGCATTTGGTCGCGCTTGATGCGTGTACTTTTTGGAAAGTTCCCATTTGTTGTGGTATATTTGGATGATATCTGCATATTTTCCGTCTCTTATGACGAACATCTTGGCCATCTTGCTATCGTGTTCGACGTATTACGCAAGGAAACGCTATTCGCTCACATAGGCAAGTGCAAGTTTGCGCGTCAAGAGGTCAGCTTTTTGGGGCACACTGTTTCCAATAAAGGATTATCCGTTGATAATACGAAGACGGAAGCAATCGCTAAATGGCCACCACCGACCTCCGTAAAGGAATTGCAAAGTTTTCTTGGTCTTGCTGGTTATTATCGCCGCTTTATTCATCAGTTTGCGCACATAGTTCTGCCATTGAGTCATCTTGTTAAGAAAGATTCTCCATGGCTGTGGAATGCAGAACAGGAAGATTCCTTCGCAAGGCTGAAGTCTGCCTTACAAGCTGCACCTGTGCTAACTCTGCCCAACTTTTCACGCCCGTTTGTACTGACTACGGATGCATCAGGGTCGTGCGTGGGAGGTGTTTTATCGCAATTTCTCAATGGACATGACCATCCAATAGCGTTTTATTCAAAGAAGCTTGGAGTCCATGAGATTAATTGGCCTGCTCATGAAAAGGAGCTATTTGCAATTAAAGCGGGGTTAGACAAATGGCGTCATTACCTTTATGGTCACCAGTTTGAGATTTTCACGGACAATAGCGCCTGCTCTTGGCTGCTTCATCATCCGAAAGTCTCGCCGAAATTGGCTCGATACTTGACCACCTTCGCTCAATATACGTTTACTATACACCACATTAATGGTGCTTCAAACGTCGTAGCTGATGCGCTTTCGTGCCGGCCTGATGATACTGTCGTGGACAATATCCACTTCCATAAGTGCGATTCTAGTTGCCAACAACGAGGTACACGTTTACTTTGCTCACCCTCGGTGCCAACTCTGCCCCGGGAGGAGGCTGAGGCTCTGCAAGTTGCCACCTTAATGACAGCGTCGTATGTCGAGTTGTCACCAGAAGTTCGCAAGCTACTTCAACAAGGCTACGCCAGAGATGCTGAGTTTGAAGAAGCATGGAAAAACTCAGAAGCAAGCTCATTGTTTGTCAAGCAAGAAGACTTGCTGTTTTTGCGCACGTCAAATAAGCTTACACGTCTTTGCGTGCCCAGCAACAACCGTTTGCGAACGAAAGTTATATCGGAATATCATGATTCGGCAATTGCTGCTCATCCGGGCAATCGCAGAACATACTTGCGAGTGGCTCAGTGGTATTACTGGAAATCGTTGCAGAAAGACGTCAAGGAATATGTCAAAACCTGTGAAACCTGCGCACGTTGGAAACATGATAATCAACGAAAAAACGGATTACTCATGCCAATTCCAATACCAGAGGCTTGCTGGCAAGTGGTGTCAATGGACTTCATAACAGGGCTTCCTATGTCCAATGGATTTGATGCCATCCTAACTGTTGTCGATAAGTTTTCCAAACGAACGAAGTACGCAGCAGTGCACGTTAAGGATGATGCATGCACAACAGCAAAAGTATTTTTTGATGCTGTAGTTCGACACCATGGTCTTCCAGAAGTTATCATCAGTGACCGAGATAGCAAGTTCACGTCCATGTTTTGGAAGTCTTTGATGACGATCATCGGTGTTCGTCTAAGTATGACAACCGCTCATCGGGCTCAAGCCGATGGACAGACCGAGCGACAGAACCTTGTGGTAGAAGACGCACTAAGATGCATGGTATCTTACCATGGCACTGACTGGACCGAACACTTGGGAAGCATAGAGTATGCGCACTCTACACTGGTTAGTGCATCCACCGGATACTCTCCCTTCGAAATAGATACGGGAAGAAAGGAACGCTCTACATGGCAGAAGGCTCTGGGCTGCAATAGTCAACCAAAGGAGATTGACGTATCCGCAAAAGAGTTTATCGAAGAACGAACAAAGATCATCGATCAGGCTCGCAGAAATCTCCTAAAAGCACAAGCTTCGCAAAAGCAATATTACGATCAAAAACGCCGAATAAATCAAGTTGAATTCAAGGTTGGAGATCTAGTTATGCTTGATACTCGCAGAATATCGTTGAAACATGCTGCGAAAGATATGGGGACACCACGAGCTAAGTTTGCGGCAAGAAAGGTGGGACCATTCGAAATTATCAAAATGATTAATCCGAATGTGGCAAGGCTTAAGTTACCACAAAGTATGAATAAGATTAATCCAAC